>NW_023397373.1:1024592-1067225 GCF_011125445.2 Fundulus heteroclitus | reverse complement strand
GTCTTAGAAAACTTACATTCTGATCAAAAATATAAACAATGTCTTTTCATCTTGCTTGTGAAAAGTTATCCCTCGAGCCCTGACATAAATAATCCCTCGATTTAAACAAAAATGAGCCGCACAGTGCTGAGGCATCATTAGTGTGTCAGCTTGAATCAGCAGGATTAGGTATCAAGTCGACCGCCCCAAGGTGGCGCCCGTAATTCCTGCGCAGCGACAGTCAATGCGGGGTCTACTCTTATATTATGTCTATGGACACAACCATGTTAGCGGCTAACGCTTAGCATGTTGCTAACCGGAAGTAGCTCTAGGAAGGTCTCACCAACTTCTGCTTCACAGAGTACAAACTACTACTTCCTTTAGTAGTTTGTAATGCCTTTAACATTTTTATTCACATATTTCATTTTTTCATGTTACATTGCAGTATTTAATCATGTTTTAATAACACCAATTTTCCATGCTGCTTGGATGCAGACCTTCTCCTGTCGACTGTTTTTTTCGGGGAGGCTTAGTTGCTAAAGGAGGCCGATCTGACACATGGCCTTTGGTGAGCTTTGGTGACATTAAGTATTGGCACCCTTTTTGAGGAACTTCCCAGTACAGGATTTGGACCAAACTAACAGAGTACAATCACCCGGTGATACTGGACACAACCATGTTAGCAGCTAACGCTTAACATGTTGCTAACCGGAAAGTAGCTCTAGGAAGGTCTCACCAACTTCTGCTTCACAGAGTTTGTACTTCCTTTAGTAGTTTGTAATGCCTTTATCATTTTTATTCACATATTTAATTTTTTCATGCTACATTGAAGTATTTAATCATGTTTTAATAACACCAATTTTCCATGCTGCTTGGATGCAGACCTTCTCCTGTCGGCTGGTTTTGACGAAGACAAATCCTTTTCACACTCAGAAGATTTGATTTAAAATCCCCAAGTGATAAAAGCCTACGACCAAGGAACTCGGAAGCTTTGCCTTTGACGGTTACGCGCACCACCAGGCGGGCGCCTTCTTCAACTTCTTCAGAAGTTGAACGTTTCTAGTTGTTTATTAATATTCCGTCACCGTTAATACAGCCCGAACCGTAGGCTGTACCCCCACAAACTATATATCAAAACGTGCGTCTCGACGCCGCGATCAGGGCTTTTTGTACTTGACGCCGTTTCGACTTACAGTTGGAACAGAATTCGCAAAAAACACTTCTTAACACAATTGACCTCTCAATAATGCTCGGCTGAGCACGACACTGGTGTTTTGGTCGAGTGGGTTAGGTGTCGGGCTGCGAAGCAGAAGATCGAAAGTTCGAATCCAAGCTGTGCCAATTTTAGAGAATTACATTTTCACCCAATATTTCATTTCCCTTTGGCTTTAAAAAACGATTTTTCAATTTAAATCAATACAGTTCACCTCATGCCTTTAACTTTTTTATTCACATATTTTATTTTTTCATGCTACATTGAAGTATTTAATCATGTTTTAATAACACCAATTTTCCATGCTGCTTCGATGCAGACCTTCTCCTGTTGGCTGTTGGCTCATTAGCAGGCTCATTTGTTGTGGTTTCTTGTCATTCACACAGAACAATAAACCGTGCCAGCCGACATGAGTTTTACAAACGGCAAAGCTTTGTCTTAAGCAGAAACGTGCCTCTACTCCGCGCTGCGTTCTCAGACCAGTGTGATGCGTTCGCGACCGTCAGAAAGCTAAGGTGCATTCAGGAGCATGGGACATTTCTAATTTACAATAATAATTTTTTTTTTTTTACAAGTAACAATTAAATAACTTGGTATAAATGAATGATGATAAAGGAATTTATTTAACATGTTTTGGGACAGTTTGTATTCAGACGTTTTAAGAAAACAAAGTATTTTATGTATTGTTTATTAATTTATTTTATATTTATACTTAATCTCCTCCTTTTCCTGTCAAATCCTGCCTCAAGCATTTCGCTGTCTCTCCTTATTATTGTAAACTTTGTAATGTAACGAGAGTTCAGGGACATCCTACAATCAGGCTTAGGCTACTGGAGGACATCAGGGCCAGTTTTTCTCACTCTACTGATTTCTACTGTTGTCCAGTTTTGCATTGCATTGCACTGAAATGAAAGTCACATTTCCTGCCACAGTTGTTTGCTGCTTCTCCACCGAAGCCAGCCCTGCAAGCTCTCCACCATCTGCCATCGCTTATCAGTTACCCTCCTTCACTGCCTCAAATTTTAATCATACTGAAAAACTGCTTGTTGAAAGAATAATTAATTTCATTATTTTTTTCTGTTTAAATATCCAGTCATATTCACTGAATTAGAACATCTTTTTAGAATGTTTTTTAGTCTGAAAATGACAAGTACCTTTTGAAATTAACCTTAATGCAGGTACCAAACTTGTCCTTAAACCATAATAATTGTATTTATTTTACTACTACAATGTACTATTTTAATCTTAAATCTTATTTTTATTAGTTGGGATGGCTGCCAGCACAACACTGCATTATGTCCTCGTGACAGAAATCATCGCTAGAAAAATGCATTATCATCATTCAACAATGATTACTGAAAAAGACGTACTTCGTTCCTGCAGTTCCTATACTGTCCACGGGTGGCGCTGTGTGAGCAGACAACAAACAGTACTCTTTGAGTTCCGGGTCAGAGGTGAACTCCTCCATCTTGTAGCTGCTATTGCTTGCTGTGCTGTGCTGCCGTTTTTCCTAAAGCCGGGCGTACACTGTACGAGTTTTTCAGTCGTGGTACTTATATACATCTCAAACTGTGCGACGGAACCGCGGGGTTTAAAAGTTCACCGCTCACGATCTGTGCAGCGCGACGCTCGGACGAGACCGGACTGCTCACACTGTACGTCGTGTCCCCTCTGGGACCGCTCGCTGTGGTGGCAGGTGACAGGGACCCAGAGCAGGGGTTCGAGCCCAGCTCTGGCGAGGCCCGCAGGAGGCACCGGGTGTCGGGGGAACGGAGGGGAGAGAGGAGGGACGAGACGCACCGGCGGCCGCGCGGCACGGCAGGTCGCCCGGCCCGCACCCTCGTAGCTCTGCTTGAACAGCAGGATGCGCTCACGAAAACCTCACGACAGCCGACTGAATTTCAAACATGTTTGATTTTCACGATCGTCCGATTCCTGATCGGGAGGTAGTCGTGAGAAGCCAGTCCCCCCTCCTCCCCCCCTCTACGATCAAGCTGAAATTCGGCCCGATTCAAAAAATGCTCGCACGACTGAAGAATCGGCCCGAAAAGGGGAAAAACTCGTACAGTGTACGCCCGGCTTAAATTACTAAAGGATATTGTTGAATCAAGTCCATTAACCCAGACGAAGGGTTCCATTGGGTGTTTTCCTTGCAACTACGTGACGGTGAGTCGTTTATTTAATGTCGGTTTTATATTATGGTAGAAATGCGGTTGCTAGTCTACACGCCACTGAGCTATATGCTACACGTATTTTTTATTTTATTTTATTTTTTTATTAAGCAATTAACATTGACATGAAAAAAGACTCTCATAGAGGATGGCAAAATGTACATAAACAAATGAAGATTAATTACAATACAAAAGTGCAAATACAAAACAACAGGGGATTTATGTCAAGACAACTATCGAAATCAAAAATAGGAGACATTGAAATATAAACAACAAAAACGGTAGGTGCAATTAGAATAGCAGAAGTTGGGAGAGGTCAAAACTCAATTTTTTGGCATGTCTGTCTTTTTTATCTTCTTAAGAGATGAAAAAAAGGTTTTAAAGTCATTGATGAACCAATGAAAGGAGGGTTGAGCATTTCTCCATTTAGCACAATGGATATGATATATACCCAACAGCAGGATGATGTTAATAGTGTCAGAAACAGGCAAAGGAAGATGGTCCATATAAAAAAAGACATCGTATAATGTAAATGGGGGCACATCATTCATTTTCAAAGAAAGCCAATCTCTCATTTCATTCCAGAACTGTTGTGTAGTAAGACATTGGTAAAACAGATGTTCAAGAGTTTCACTGTTTTTATTACAAAAGAAACATTGATCCACCTCAAAACCAAATCTTTTTTTTAAATTCTGCCACAGGATAAATTTTGTTTATGATTTTAAAATGAGTTTCTTTAACTTTAGGTAAAATGGGCCATTTAACAAATTTTGAGAACGCTTTATCAAGCGTTTCTGGATTAACAGCAATTTCTCCCTTCCGAATAAATCTAACATAATCATGAAATTTTCTGGCTTTGAAAAAAACTACTAATTAATTTATTATTGCACTTTTTATCAAGCAGATTGCATTGTGCAATTAACAATGTGGGCAGTAATGGTGGAGAATTATTATATAACCTAAAATTTTTGATCAAATGAATTAATGGCAGTGGAATCGATTTACACAGTTTGTTATATTCTCTTAGAGAACAGTTAAGATCATATTTTTTTAAGTCGGAATAATTTAAAAAATCGCTGTTATCATCCATTAAATCAGTAACATAAATAATGTCTTTGTTGAACCATTCCTTTTTGAATATAGATTTACGATTAAGTGTTATTACTCTATTGTTCCATAGGGTTGAATTATGGGGAGCTGTGGGTGAATATCATTTTCCAATAATGCAAAATCTGCTTGTGAAAGTTGGACAGTTTGATTGGAATCCGGTTTACCTCAAAATTACATTTTAGAATAAAGTCTAAACCTCCTAATTTGCTAAACAAAGATCTTGAAATGTGAAACCATATAGAATTCGGATGCAACATATACGATTTTATCCAGTAAATTCTGAAGGTGCCAATCATTGATTCAATATCTGGAGCTTTAATATTACCTTTATCATAGTCTTTCAGTACTGAGACTTTTTGATGTAATGCGTTTTATTCCTCCATAAAAATTGAAAGATTACTGTGTTTGCTTTATTTATGTTTTTAGAGGATATATACAAGGAGTGGCAGGGATAAATCAGTTTGGAAATACCTTCAGTTTTGGATAGAATAGTTCTGCCAAAAATAGTAAGGTCTCTGATTAACCAGTGACTAAGGGATTTTTTTATATCCAAAATACGATTAAAAATATTTGTATCTTCTCTTCTAATTAAGTTTTTTGATATTGTCAGCCCTAGGTATTTTACTTCAGTTAGAACTTTAATTGAGGCAATGGAGGGGTCAGAACATGTATGAATAGGGAGTAGTTCGCATTTTTTAATATTAAGGGTTAAACCAGACGCTTCAGAGAAGATGGAGATATTATTGAGGGTTTTATCTATCATTGATTTATCTTTTAAAAGGATGCAAGTATCATCCGCAAATTGACTTATTCTAAATTCTCTATCGAAAATTGTGATACCTTGTATATCATTGGAGTTTTTAATTAATAAAGCCAGCAATTGTGTCGCTAATATGAAAAGCTTCGGGGAAATGGGACAACCCTGTCTGATTCCGCATGATATCTCAAAACCAGGAGTTATTCCCGGGTTTAGAGAGACCATGCTACTGATGTCGGTGTAGAGCATTTTGACTAAGTCACAAAATTTGCTTCCAAAGCCCAGAAACCGTAAAGTTTCAAGCAAAAAGGGGCGTTCAAGTGTGTCAAAGGCTTTGAAAAAGTCTAAGAGTAATATGTAGCTGTCTGTAGGAATAAAGTCTCTGTAATCTAACAGGTCAATAATTAATCTAGTATGGTTATGTATAACTCTACCTTTCACAAAGGCTGACTGACACTCATCCACTAGATTTGATAATCCCTTATCCAGTCTATCAGAGTAGATGTGAGCTAGCAGTTTATAGTCATTACATAGTAGTGTTATAGGCCTCCAATTGTCTAATAACAATTTATCTTTATTGGGCTTTGGAATTAAGGTAATAATACCTTTTTTCATTGTAGGGGACAAATGGCCAGATGAAATACATTCCAAAAGGGCATTATAGAGCAGTAGTCTGATATCATTACAAAAATGGATATAGAACTCTGCTGTTAGACCATCTAATCCAGGGGATTTTCCTTTTGACATTTTTGCAATTGCTAAATCTAACTCTTCAATTTTGAGGTTGTCATCCATAAGTTGCTTAAAATTCCCATCAATTATTTTCCTATATTTCCCAATTTTCTCAAAAAATATTTGACAATGCTCTACTGAAAATTTGGTTTTATACAGTTTTTTTATAAAAGTTTCTTATTTCCTCTTTTACTTCATCCTGGTTATCAATACTTTTATTATCAATAATTAACTTATTCAT
Organism: Fundulus heteroclitus; assembly: GCF_011125445.2. Taxonomy (NCBI): domain Eukaryota; kingdom Metazoa; phylum Chordata; class Actinopteri; order Cyprinodontiformes; family Fundulidae; genus Fundulus; species Fundulus heteroclitus. Next base: position 1,061,022 of record NW_023397373.1, on the reverse strand, counting down.
TTTCTTTTTCGTTTGTCTTTGTTTTTCTAAACTAAAGAAGTAGGAAGTGTTTTTTCCCCTTCTTCAAGCCAGCGAGCTTTAGAGCGTATAAATGCTCCTTTTGCTTTCTCTAAATATAGATTGTCCAATTGGGCTTGAAGACTATTTAATTCAACTTGTTCATCTAAAGATAAGTCTGTTTTACATAATCTGTTTATATTCTTTATAATGTCCTGTTGTTTTTGCTTTTTTATTTTAGAGATATGTTTGCTCCTAAGAATGGCAATATCTTTAATTTTGAATTTAAACTACTCCCATTTATTTAAATGAGACATTTCTAATTGATTAATTCCATGTAGTAAGTTTTTAGTTTCATTACAGAACTCCTCATTGTCTAAGAGGCTATTATTGAACTTCCATAAAGAGGGGGGAATCACCTTCATCCTGTCAAGTTGAAAGAAAATTGAAATGCCACAGTGATCTGTTAAAGGTGATGCCAAAATTTCACATTTATGGACTGTATTTATCAGGTTGGTAGAAATTAACCAAAAGTCTAATCTTGAGCATTGGCCATTATTGGCTGAACTAAACCATGTGTATTGTTTGGTATTGGGCTGTTTCATTCTCCAGTAGTCAATCAGATCTGTTTTCATGGTGAATTCACTTATGATTTCATCATAAAAATGACTGACATCTTGGGGGAAAGCGATCCATCCAGAGGTCAGGAACCAAATTAAAATCACCCCCAGAAACAACTTTATCAGTAGTATACGTAATTTTCCATTCTTCTATCATCTTGCTCAAGGAAGCATAAAGTTGTTTGTTTTGTAACCTTCTGTTGTATCCATATACACATATCAAAATATAATTTACATCACTATATTCAATCACCATCATTATCCAGTGACCATTGATGTCACTTATGTGGTTAATCACATTTCCAGAAAACCTGTTGAACATAATCATCACTCCAGCTGAGTGTGAAGTGCCATGGCTGAAAAAAATGCTGTCTCCCCATTGTTGTTTCCAGAATTTTGTGTCTGCCTCCACTGAGTGAGTTTCTTGCAGGAAAATAATATTGCTCTTTTGCTCCTTACAAAAAAGAAAAGTTGCCTTACGTTTCACATTGTTTTTCAGTCCCCTTGTATTTAAAGAAAAAAAAGATAACATTTACAAAGTACCAAAAGTGCGCTGAAAAGGATTTGCGCAGGAATGAGTAGCTTATATCCCAAACAGAATTTAGTAATAACATTTGCAACAACCCTTCGGGCAATCAAACATTTAACTAACAAGGTAAATTCACAGTACCTGTTATAGACCAATATAACTAAAGAATGTTGGTCAGTTAGGGTCCACAAGATGATTGTCGATCAGAGCATAGCCCTCCTTCAGGAACGCTCTTTTCCCCTTCTTCCTGACATCCTGGACCAGAGGCCACAGCTTGGAACGCGCATCCCGATCTTCTTTGGAAAAGTCCTCTTTGAAGCGGATATGCATCTCGCTACACACCCGCGCGTCCTTCGACTTTTTCCACACTTCATCTCTGACGGTTCTCATCCCGAACTGGATGATAATCGCCCTCGGTGTGTTGTTGGAAGTAGCCGCGGAGCCACGTTTACCCAGGCGGTGAACCGTGTCCACAGTGTCTCGCAGCCGGTCCATGGAGAGGGGAACAACTCTGGTAAGTATTCCGATGACGACTTCTCTTGTGTTTTCTCCCTCTTTTTCTGGTAATCCTGTCAGCCTCAAATTCCACCTTCTTTTGTACCGAGCCTGGTCCTCGGTTGCTCTTTTTAGCGTGTTGTTTTCTTTTTGAAGCACGTCGATCTTTTCTTGGAGCTGAAGAATTTCTTGTTTGTTTTCTTTTGTAGCCATGGTGTTAGCTTCAATGCGTTTATCAAAACTCTTTAACAGTTCAGTCTGTTCATCCATTTTCTCGGTCAACGCCTGAACAGCCTGGAGAATAGCGGCACCGATATTTCCATCACCTTGGTCTTTCCCCTTAATTTTTTTAGGTTTAGGGCTCTTTGTTGGCGTGTGGTCCAGATTAATCTTACTTTTTTTGGAAGAGGCTTCGTCGACATCAATGTCTTCAATGTCGCTCTCATCACAAGCCTCGCGGAGAGCAGTGAAGTTGTAGTTATGGTCTGTCATGTTGGCAACTCAGACCGAAAGACTCAAATAAAAAGTGCTGAAAAAGCAATAATTAGAAACAAGGTTGCAAAGGAAGTGTAAGGTTGAATTCTAATGGAGGTTATGGAAAGTTGCAAAGGAATTTGCAATCTTGGGATAAAACAATACGTTTTAATCAGTTTAAACCATCTTGGGTCCTCTCTTATATGCTACACGTATTGGCATCTTAAAAATGGTCTTATAAGCTTAAAAGATCATTCTACTATTGTTGATTTTGTGGCCGAATACAAGATATGTTCTCAAAGCGTTAAATAAGCCCTTTGATTTTTCAACATTTTGTCTTTTAAGGATAATTTTAAGTTACTTTTCATTAAATTTGTCAATGGCCTATGGAAGTCTGGAGGGATGGCAGTAAAAGCCTAACAGCAGCACGATCTCTCCTCCGCTGCAGCTCCGGTAAAGAGCTGCGTGAAGCTGACACCCCACCCACAGAAAAAACTCAGTTAAATAGACGGAATGGTTAGTGCTTCGTTTGTGCAGGTTTGTGCCGTTAAAATTAGCGTTTGTGCTGTTTTGGTTTTGAAGATATTAAAGAATATTTCTTAAGGTCATCCAGAGTTCACCATCTCCCTATTTTGCTTCGAATCCGATCAAACTAGGGCTACTTTTTTTAGTGCTTCGTTTGTGCAGGTTTGTGCCGTTAAAATTATCGTTTGTGCTGCTTTGGTTTCGGAGATATTATGAATTTTAATTTCAACCGATGACGTCATCCCAGCCCGCCGCTTCAAAATAAAGTGCTACGGTAAATCATATGTTATTGCCAACACTGGAAAAAACGTAAGTCTTTTTAATATATTTCTACTGATAAATCAGTAACATTACTATGAAGTTGTGTCATCTACCGAGCCTCCACCCCCTACAGCATTCTTATAAAATGATTTATATATTCCTGCTTATCGGCAAAGATCTCTGGGGAAACATGTTTTTGTTTGTTTTTTTAGTTTCCTGACTGAGGGGAGACGCTGAAACAGTCTCTGTGCAGGATGGCTGGCGTCCTTAATGATGTTCCTCAATTGTGTAAGAAGATGTGGTCAGATCTACCGTTTGGTCTCAACACTTTTCGCAAGAAAGCAGTTTTTAATTTTTAATTTTTCTTTTATCATGCAAGTTGTTTTAGCCGCTATTGTAAAATGTGTGTTACCCTGTGGAGCTCCCGACGGACAGTTTTGGTGGAAACAGGAGAGTTGAGGTGCACATTTAATTCTGCTGTGACTTGGGGAGCCGTGGTTTTATGTTTTTTGGATACAATCCGGGTTAGCACCCGAACGTCCCTTTCAGACAGCTTCCTCGTGTGTCCACAGTTGATCCTGTTGGATGTGGTTCGTCCTTCTTGGTGATATGCTGACATTACCCTGGATACCGTAGCTCTTGATACATCACAAACACTTGCTGTCTTGGTCACAGATGCAAGGCAAGGGAAATTTATTTATATAGCACAATTCAGTACAGAGACAATGCAAAGTGCTTTACATGATTAAAATATAGCAAAATAAACGCAAGTAGGAATAAAATGTAGATAGAAAATAGAATAAAAGCAAGTAGAGATAGAATGTAGAAACAAAGAAGAACATTAAAAACAGTAAAACCGTTTAACTAGAACAGTCAAAGGCAATTTTAAACAAATGTGTTTGTAATCTTGATTTAAAAGAACTCAGGCTTTCTGCACTTTTACAGTTTTCTGGAAGTTTGTTCCAGATAAGTGGAGCATAGGAACTAAACTAAATCTCCTTGTTTAGTTCTGGTTCTAGGTATGCAGAGTAGGCTGGAGTCAGAAGACCTGAGTGGTCTGGAAAGTTGATACACTGATAACATGTCTGTAATGTATTTAGGTGCTAAGCCATTTAGGGATTTATAAACTAACAGAAGTATTTTAAAGTCTATTCTCTGAGATACAGGGAGCCAGTGTAAGGACTTTAGAACTGGGGTTATGTGCTCTACTTTCTTAGTCTTGGGGAGGACGCGGGCAGCAGCGTTCTGGATCCGCTGCAACTGTATGGTCCACTTTTTAGGCAGACCTGTGAAAACACCGTTGCAGTAATCTATTCTACTAAATATAAACGCATGGATTAGTTTTTCCAGATCCTTTTGAGACATTAGTCCTTTAATCCTGGAAAAGTTCCTCAGGTGATAGAATGCCGACCTTGTAACTGTCTGTAAATGCTTTTGGAGGTTCAGGTCTGAGTCCATCACTACACCAAGGTTTCGGGTCTGATCAGTGGTTTCTAGCTGAAACGACTGAAGCTGTGTGCTAACTATTGATCTCTCCTCTATTGGTCCAAATATTATTACTTCAGTTTTGTTTTTATTTAATTGAAGAAAGTTTTGACACATCCAGCAAGATGTGCACCAACAATTTGTCCTCCTTTGAACTCACCCATGTCACCCATAATGTTGTGTGCATTGCAATATTTTGAGCAAAACTGTGCTCTTACCCTGCTAATTGGACCTTCACACTCTGCTCTTATTGGTTCAATGTGCAATTAATGAAGATTGGCCACCAGGTTGGTCCAATTTAGCCATGAAACCTCCCACACTAAAATGAGAGGTGTTTCAGTTTCATTGTCAAACTCCTGTATATAGTGTATTTCACTTACTGAATTGAGTTACTGAAATAATTGTCTATACTTTTATTTATTAAGATTTAATTCTAGTGTTTATGTAAGGCAGAGGTTACAAATTACGACCTTTTGTCTGGACCGTTTTTGCCTTTTCTTCTTTCTATTAAAAACGGTTCTAAGAGAAGAGGTTTACGACTACCGTAGCAAATGAATGGCAAACTTTGACTGTCGGCTGTCGCCAATTAGCTCATTAGCTGCGTCTCAGATCGAAATACGCAGTTTGCAGCTCTGCAGACGCAAAGTTTTCCTGGTCGGCAGGTTTTGATGAAGACAAATCCTTTTCACTCAGAAGGTTTGATTTAAAATCCCCAAGCGATGAGAGACTACGACCAAGGAACTCGGAAGCTTTGCCTTTGACGGTCATGCCCACCACCAGGCGGGCGCCTTTTTCAACTTCTTCAGAAGTTGAACGATTCTAGTTTTATTTCCTTGTTTATTTTTTTGGGAATATCATTACATGTGTCTTTTCAACTGAAAACTTGAATCCCCATTGCAACGCCCATTTTTCTATTTCAATGATAACCTTTTGTACTTTCTTTACAATATGATCTACATTTTTCCCTCTTTTCCAGACCGCTCCTATGGAGGACCAAGTCTTCCATAATTAAAAATAAATACAGAAATAAATAAATGCTCAATAAATAAATATGCATACAATTATGTGCCACCAAAAATATAATAAACAAATAAATGTAGGTAGAAAATAAATTATACAGTGAGACAAAATGTATATATCTCCTTTAATTAGCCACTTTATTTATTAATTACTTATTTTTTTTAAGTATTTATTTATGTGCATGTTATAATATTTTTGTCTGTTTTATTCTTTCTTTGTATTTTTTTGCCCTATTTATTTCTCCGATGCTATGTATTTCTGCCTGTCCTTTTTACATTTCTGTTTGTCTTTTTTACATTTCTGTCTGTCCTTTTTACATTTCTGTTTCTTGTTTTTACATTTCTGTCTGTCCTTTTTACATTTCTGTTTGCCGTTTTTACATTTCTGTCTGTGCTTTTTACATTTCTGTTTCTCGTTTTTACATTTCTGTCTGTCCTTTTTACATTTCTGTTTGCCGTTGTTACATTTCTGACTCTCGTTTTTACATTTCTGCCTGTCCTTTTTACATTTCTGTATGCATTTCTGCCTCATTATGCAAATGAGGAGGGGCTGTGTCTTAAGGGCTCAACTTCTTCCCATTGGTTGGTTAGCATTTTACTGCATCGGTCAAATCTACATGGCTTTCCCCCGCATTAAAGAATTGTTTAGTAATGTCAAACTCAGCAGGCAGACGTTCAGTGGCCGACCTCTTACGGGAAGCTGCTAATAGACTGGAAGAATTAGAACGCTGTACATTTGGGATCTGAAATGTTTTTCGGTGGTTTCAGATTCGGCTTTCCAGATCAATAACTCATCGGCGGATGATTTATTCTACAAAACAGACACCTCTCTGCAACCACCGCATGGCAGACACTGAGCTACAACCGTAGTTTCCTCAAAATGAGTTTTAGTCCATGGGCCAGAATCTGTGGGACGTCTCCTTAAGAAGTTTCGTATGAACTGTCAGACCGCAACTTTCTTCCACCGGGAAAAGTTGCTACACATAGCAGTGATCTCAAAACACCAATGTTCCCACGTTTTCACTTGCACATTAATAAGTTATTGCTGATAAAAAATCTAAACGGTTGCGCTCCCGTCCGAGAGGTCACGTGATTCGATTTTTGCTGCTCAGCCAATCAGATCGCTGTATTGTCAGCTGAGTGCGTTAAATCTGTAAGCTGTTGTGAAAATTTGTTTCCAGACGAAGAAAGCCCAATAATAGTATTTTCTGGCGCCAGTTGGCAAAGATCTTGATGGCAAGGAAAAAGAAATAGCCCAGACCATCCATCATCCATTTTCTAACACGCTTATCCCTGCTGAGTTCGGACCGGTGCCGATCTCCGGCTGTCAATGGGCGAGAGGCGGGGTATAAACTGGACAGGTCGGCAGTCCATCGCAGGGCAGAAATATCCCAGACTTTTGCTCATTTTACTGTGATATCACCAAGACCTGCTGCGCTAGGATAGCACAGCCAAACGACTTATCCCCGGCAGAATTTGGATCCCCTGCGTCGGGAGTGCATTCAGCTGGAAGAATGAATCCAGTCAACTCCGCCTCATCTCCAACCGGCGTGGAAATGAAGATGTTTTACTTTTCTTAACGAAATATAGCGATGGTGTCGTTACATTATCGTTCAGTTAGTGGGTTAAAACTGAAAATGTAACACTTGTTAGTGCGATCATCAAGGATTGTTATGTCGGTTAAAACTCCATTGATCACTCAGTATAACATGTTATGAGAAATAAAACGGCTCTGTGGTCATTTCCACATGTGTCACAAAAATATTAGCTTTATGTTATTAGATTGTCGCATGTCTGTCTGCTTAAACCAAAAATCCACCTTCATGAGTCCATCACAGCTGTCTACTTGTTCATCTTTTTTCTTTTTCTTTTTTGGTAGCTAGACCCGCATGAATAGATCATATAAAGCGGATTTCATGTGTGATCAAATAAACACTGAATACAGGTACAGCTAAAATTATCAGATTTAATAAGATTTTAATTCAACCAAGAACCATATAGAGATATTAACTATATTAAGAAAACGAGATATGCCGATTTTAAAAACAGAACAATGTATTAGGATTTTAAAAAATCAATTTCATTTTATTAGAATGTGATGTTTAAAAATATTTAGACTTCACAAAGCTGAAGGTTAAAACTTTTATTGATTTCAAACATTCTCCCGACGCAGGGGATCCAAAATCTGCGGGGGATAAGTCGTTTGGCTGTGCTATTATAGTGGGTCTAGAATTAATGTTTTACTAAAACAGACACCCCCATTTTTGAAAAGATTATTTTATTTTAAGATGATTAGAACAACTTTCTAACATTAACTGACACATGTCGATGACCACCTAGTCAGTAGAGGGCGCTACTGTGAGTGAATGAACAAACGAGGAAACTTCTGTAGTCTCTGCCCGCGCATGCGCAATCAATAATAAACCGCTGCCAGCAGAGCCAGGCACAACGTATTAACGTGTCCGTTCCTCATCATTCACAGGTACTATTTGTAACTATTCCTAAACATTCTTAAAGATGAAAGTAATGTGAACTGTCTGTGGCATTATAGTAACATTTTGAGAGAACTTGATCCGAGTTCTGATAAATATCTGTTTTGTTTTGCCGAGTCGAATAACGGCTACCGTTAGTAGTTCTTTAACGGCTGAATTACAGAGAGCACACGGGATGTACCGATGTGCATGTGAAACAGAATATAGTGTCCGTTTTATGTTTACTTTTTTTGTATCTGTCTTTGGTGATGGGAAGTTATTATTTTGATGAACATTAAGCTTATTTTGCAATGAAAGACATATACACTCAGAGACAGACACATGTAATGGGTTATTACGTTGCACTTTATTTTATTTTACAAGAGTATTTGTTTGTATTACTCAGGTTCTTAACAATATTGTAAACCAAGAGGTCAATTGTATTTTGAGCTGTTTTGAAGTTAAAGACTATGACAGTGTATTTTGACATGAATACTATCCCCATGTTATGATGTTTTGTGATATTCTCAAAGCAAGGATAGTTTGATATTTGTGTTTAAATGGAATGACTGAATGTTTAAGATTGTTGAAATCAATAATAAACCGCTGCCAGCAGAGCCTGGCACAACGTATTAATGTGTCCGTTCCTCATCATTCACAGATCCACAGCGCATCCTGCCTGTGTATCGCTTGTGCCGGCCCAGATTTCCCCTAGGTCTGAGGCCGGTAACAATTGGGGGCTCGTCCGGGATCACCAGCGCCACCTAGTTGGGAGAGTGGGAACTGCTACAGAGAAGACCTGTGTCCAAAGCTTCAGGAAGGCTGCAGTGCTGTGCGTCATCCAGAGAGTAGAGGCTACAGAGGTTAAAGATGGCTACCACAACCCCTCGAAGGATGCTGGTTTTCAAAATCCGAAAGAGACTGCTTGCATTGAGTAGCAGTCAACTACAGGTCATCGCCAGTGCAATTAATGACGGATCGGGGCCGGACGCTGAGGGCCTTATGGCACTGAGTGAACCAGAACTGTTTGATTTGATTGACGATTTCTTAAGAAGCGAGAAGCTAAGCGGCATGGAAGATGAAGGCATGTCTCAGATTCTTCACCTTGACGACATGCTCGATCACCTGTTACAAGACACGAATGAAGAAGATACAGTCGGGGGAGCGAAAGAAGTCAGTGAGGCTGCACCCCCACAGCAGGAGGATACAGACACTCGTCGACGGATCAGTTCGACTACTGCATCCATGGGCTACCACCTGCTGTCATCATCTGAAGAAAGAGACTTTCCCAGCCCTCAACCGACCACAGCCAGAGAAAATAATGGACCTTCCAGGAACCTTTCCACCACATCGCCAGCTAAGTCCACCACCAACAGCACATTTGTCGCCCTTCCTGACCGTGCCAGCCTGTCTTCCAGTGTTTGTGAGCAGGTTGTAAAACTCACTGATGTAGCTGCTCTGTTTCCACGTAGAGAGTTTAAGATTCATGGTGGTCAGATTTCTGACACCGGGTCTGAAGTGTCCTACAGCAGCCTCTGTAAACAGATGGATCAAGGTTTACTGGAAGGGTTTAGTGAGACAGAAGTGATTCGCACTGTGTTTAAGATAACTAAACCTGGTACGTTCAGGGAGATGTTGACTAGCAAAGATGATCTTACTATGAGTGAGTTAAAAAGGTTTCTCCGCTCTCATATTAGAGACAAAAACGGGACCGAACTTTTTCAAGAGCTTAGTACCGCTAGACAGCAAGACAAAGAGGGCCCACAGCAATTCTTTTATCGTATCATGGGTCTAAAACAGAGGATTATTTTTGAGTCACAACAGCCAGGTGCAGATTTTTGTTATGATAAAAAACTTGTCCAAGGCACATTTCTTCACACTCTTTACCAAGGGTTAAATGAGAAAAATAGCCATGTAAGATGTGACCTGAAACCTTTCCTCACAAACTTACAGGTTACTGATGACCTTCTCTTAGAACAGATCACTAAGTCCACTAGTGAGGAGACGGATAGGTTGAAACGCCTTGGTACAATGACTAAAACCCGACCAGTGTCTGTAAATGTGGCTCAAACTGACCAGACTAAACCAACCGCTGTTGATGCTGAATTACAGGCTAACCGCGCTGCTATTCTAGAACTGACTGCACAGGTGAACTCGATCGCTCAACAAGTTGCCCGCGTTGTCAAACCTTTAGAGCCGGTGACCAATGGGAGCCCTTGTACCCCCTTCACCCGGCCCTCAAATCGATTCCAGATATCAGCTGAGAACAGAGGCAGATGTCAGGAGTGTGTGCAAAAGAACATTAGGAGCTGCCCACACTGTTTTGTTTGTGGCCAAGAAGGTCATAGAGCAGTTGGATGTCTGCAGAGAAAGGTGTCGGTAAACGAGAGGAGGTCACAGGAATGAGGCTGCCTGTGACCGTTGCCAGTAACAAGCCTCCAGCACAGGTTAACTCAGTTGAAACCACAAACCCAGTAGACTCAACTACACTGCTGTCCCAGCCCACATCTAGAAATCGGGTAGCACAATTAATTGGCAAGCGATATATGGTCTCATATGCAATGAATGGAGTCCCACTCCAAATGCTGCTTCACTCAGGGGCTCAGGTGACCATGGTGGGGAGAGCATGGATAGAGGAAGCACTACCCATGTTAATATACAGCCACTCTCATCCCTATTCCCAGACCAACCGCTTGAAGTATCTGCAGCTAATGGCACCACGGTTCCTTTCGATGGATGGGCTTATGTTGACTTACAGATACGCAGTAAGAGCCATGGACACATTGACATTCAAGTACTTATTTTAGGTAGCAATGTCATTGCAGAGATGATCAAGGAAAACAAAGAACAGGTAGATATTACTGCCATACTGAAGGAAGCCATAAGTCTCAGTGAACAAACAGTGGAAACTCTGATCTCCATCCTCCAGATATTGTCCCCTCATGAAACACCTTCCCCTTGCCCTGTGCGAGTCGGAAAGAAAGGACTAACAATCCCTGCTGGTCAAATCTGTGAGGTGAGGTGCAGAGTCAGAGCATGGCAACAGGGTGGAACAATGCTATTTGAGCCCAGCCTAGAGAACAACTGTCCTGAGGGTTTAGACCCCCTTCCTACTTTAGTCGATGTCCCCTCAGGCTCATCAAAAATTGCTAAAATCCCCCTTCAGAACTTCACCAAACATGACATCTATCTGCCACAGAGAACCATATTGGGCACAATTGAGGGAATTAGTGAGGTAAAACCAATTACCCATTCTCCCAGCAACCCGAAGCAGACAACCAGTTTCACTGCTCAAACCTGCTCTGCTCTGATTAGAGAAAAATGGCATCCACCTATTGACTTGTCACACCTCGAAGAGGATGAACAAAACATTGGTAGAGAGATGTTATATGAGGAATCAGATGTCTTTGCCAAGGATGATGCTGACATCGGTTGCATCCCAAATTTGAAACTCAAAATCCAGCTTAATGATGAGACACCTGTCCAAAAGCGCTATTATGCGATCCCAAAACCCCTGTATGGAGAAGTAAAAGAATATGTGCAGAAATGACTTGACCATGGCTGGATAAGAAAGTCCACCTCACCGTACTCATCCCCCGTGGTCTGTGTACGAAAAAAAGATAAGAGCCTACGTCTGTGTGTTGACTATAGGGCGTTAAATCTAAAAACTGTCCCAGACCGTCATCCGCTCCCGCGCATTCAAGACCTGCTGGACAACCTGGGGGGCTACTCCTGGTTCTCCATACTCGACCAGGGCAGTGCTTATCACCAGGGTTTTGTCGATGAGAGTTCCAGGCATCTGACCGCCTTCAGTACCCCTTGGGGATTATATGAGTGGCTTTGCCTCCCCTTTGGCCTTACCAACGCCCCGGCGGCTTTTCAAAGATGTATGGAGGGTGTACTTGATGGTATGAGGGACGAATGCTGCTCCCCTTATCTGGATGATGTACTTTGTTTTTCCAAATCATTCAATGACCACGTGGAGGACTTGAGGCGGGTGCTCCGTCGGCTACGGGAACATGGCATTAAGCTACGCCCAAAGAAATGCGAGCTGTTCAGAAGACAAGTGCGATACATTGGGCGCCTAGTGACAAGTGAAGGCATCCAGATAGATCCTAAAGACCTGGAAGCAGTGTTACAACTTAAAGAGAGAGAACCGAAGAATGTGGGGGAAGTCAGGGCTCTGTTAGGCTTCCTTAGCTATTATAGATTGTTCATACAAGACTTCTCAAGAATTGCACGACCTCTGTTTCAACTCATAGAGGGTACCAGGCAGCCAAGCAAAAAACCTGTCAAAGGTAAAAGTACCCCAGCTAAACAAACGGTGTTGAAGCCTGGGCCGCTCCTCTCCAATACACCTGTCCAGTGGACTTATGAACACACTGCTGTGGTTACTCGCCTTGTGGACATGCTAACCAATCCACCTGTTTTGGCCTACCCCGACTATAATTTGCCCTTTGTACTGAACACTGACGCATCCAATGAAGGGCTGGGGGCTGTGCTCTACCAGCAGCAGGGAGGCAAACTTCGTGTGATTGCTTACGGATCCAGAACACTTACACCAGCTGAAAAAAATTACCACCTCCATTCTGGTAAACTTGAGTTTTTGGCCTTTAAGTGGGCAATCTGTGACAGGTTTCGGGATTATCTTTATTATGCACCTACATTCACCGTGTGTACAGATAATAACCCCCTTACTTATGTCATAAGTACAGCCAAGCTCAATGCGGTTGGACATCGCTGGGTGGGTGAGTTGGCAGACTTTCACTTCACCATAAAATACAGGTCAGGCAAGGCGAACGCTGACGCCGACACCTTGTCACGTTATCCAGTACAGCTGAAGGGTCATGTATCAGAGTACACTGAAACCCTGCCCCCTGAAGTTGTTTCCACTATATGGCAGGGGAGCAAGGTTGTTGCTGAGAAGGATGTGCCATGGATGGCTGCACTTCATCTCAATTCTGGTGATGAAGACGACCCCTCTGTGACAGTCCCCATCATCACCCCAGAAGACATCCGAGTTGCTCAAATGGAGGATGAATCGATCAATGAGGTGATGACACTGAAGAGGAGTGGATGGAACCCCAATGGTAAAGATAAAAGACGGATGGGACAAGAGACAAGGAGACTTGTACATGAATGGACCAAACTCAAACTTGACAAAGGAATTCTGTACAGACAGACAGGAAAATGGAAACAGCTCGTTCTCCCAAGTAAGCTAAAGGCAACCGTGCTCAAACATCTGCATGATGACATGGGACATGTCGGAGCTGACAAAGTCATCCACCTAGCAAGACAAATGTTCTATTGGCCATTCATGCAGCGGGAAATAGAAGACCATGTCATTCGCCGGTGCTCCTGCATTAAGCAAAAAAAAAACACTGTCCCAGAAAAAGCGCCTATGGGGTCAATTACAACTAGTGCTCCATTTGAGCTCGTTTCTATTGATTACCTTCATCTGGAGCCAAGTAAGGGAGGATTTGAGTATGTATTAGTCTTGGTCGATCATTTTACACGCTTCGCGCAAGCGTACCCAACTAAGAACAAGTCAGGCAAGACAGCAGCTGAGAAAATCTTCAGTGATTTTATTCCCCGTTTCTCTTACCCTCAGATTTTGCACCATGACCAGGGACGGGAGTTTGAGAATAATCTATTCCAGCGGTTCCAACAGCTGTCTGGCATTGCTCACTCTCGTACTACCCCATACCACCCGCAGGGGAATCCGGTCGAACGGCTGAATAGAACGCTGTTACAGATGCTGCGCACTCTCCAAGAGGAAAGGAAAACTGAGTGGAAAGATTATTTGCCCCATATAGTCCATGCGTGCAATTGTACGAAACATGAAGCCACCGGCTATTCACCATTCTTTCTCCTCTATGGAAGAGCCCCACGCCTGCCTATCGACTTAGTCTTTGACCTTGGGACAGAGGAAGAAGTGCCAAGTCGCGAGGAATATGCACAGAAATGGGCTACTCGAATGCAAGAGGCTTACAGGATAGCCTCAGAGAATAGTCGTAACAGTTCAGCTAAAGGAAAAAAATACTACGACCGTGGTGTTAAAGGAATTGCACTTCAGCCAGGAGACCGCGTGCTTATCAGGAACCTCTCAGAGAGAGGTGGCCCTGGCAAACTCCGTGCTTACTGGGAGAAGACAGTGCACAGAGTTATTGAAAGGATGGGGGAGAGCCCTGTGTACAAAGTTCAAGCTGAAAAGGGTGACCAAACTACCCGTGTACTCCATCGTAACCTTCTCTTATCTGTTAATGACTTGCCATTCGAACAAGATGAGCAATCTTGTCATGCACCACGGCAACAAATACAGCAGAGACCCAAACAGACGAGCAGCAGAGAAGTAGATGAGCAAGATTCTGATGGTTCTGTTGACGAGGAGGGATATGTGTACAATCCCCGACGGCTGCGTGTGTACACAAGGAGAAAAATCAGACATCAGAAGCCTCCATCTGATACATTCAGCAATCTCAGAGTAGGGGCACAAGAATTCCAACCTCCAAGACGTGCATCAGCTTCAGGTGCTGAGTACCAGCAAATGGAATATGCTCCCATTGTCGTACCGGCATCGGCACCAGCACAACTACAGGATGACACACCGTCTGCTGAGAATGTCCATGAACAAACTGGAACAGTTGATCGAGCAGATGATACAGGTCAAGGAATGCCAGAGGGGATGGTTGAGCCTGATAGAGAGTCACAAGGTGGAGAGCTCTTAAGGAGGTCCACCCGCAGGGTTCAACCCAGAGAGAGATTCACTTATGACCAATTTGGGCAACCATCATACCAGCCCTGGGGACACGGAGTGAATGCTATGTTCTCGTTTGTTCCTTACCCCATGACTCCGTACCCCATCTGACTCGGAACAGACTACTACCCTACTCCGACTGTGTGGACTCATTAGACAGATGGCTTCTCCTAGAGTGTTACCTGTCTAGGTTATTTCTTGTTGGTGTAGTTCTAGATGTCCGGAGACATCTCTTGAAGTGGGGGAGAGTATAGTGGGTCTAGAATTAATGTTTTACTAAAACAGACACCCCCATTTTTGAAAAGATTATTTTATTTTAAGATGATTAGAACAACTTTCTAACATTAACTGACACATGTCGATGACCACCTAGTCAGTAGAGGGCGCTACTGTGAGTGAATGAACAAACGAGGAAACTTCTGTAGTCTCTGCCCGCGCATGCACAATCAACAATAAACCGCTGCCAGCAGAGCCAGGCACAACGTATTAATGTGTCCGTTCCTCATCATTCACAGGTACTATTTGTAACTATTGCTAAACATTCTTAAAGATGAAAGTAATGTGAACTGTCTGTGGCATTATAGTAACATTTTGAGAGAACTTGATCCGAGTTCTGATAAATATCTGTTTTGTTTTGCCTAGTCGAATAACGGCTACCGTTAGTAGTTCTTTAACGGCTGAATTACAGAGAGCACACGGGATGTACCGATGTGCATGTGAAACAGAATATAGTGTCCGTTTTATGTTTACTTTTTGTATCTGAGCCAATGTCTGAAAGTAATGTGAACTGTCTGTGGCATTATAGTAACATTTTGAGAGAACTTGATCCGAGTTCTGATAAGTATCTGTTTTGTTTTGCCGAGTCGAATAACGGCTACCGTTAGTAGTTCTTTAATGGCTGAATTACAGAGAGCACACGGGATGTACCGATGTGCATGTGAAACAGAATATAGTGTCCGTTTTATGTTTACTTTTTTTGTATCTGTCTTTGGTGATGGGAAGTTATTATTTTGATGAACATTAAGCTTATTTTGCAATGAAAGACATATACACTCAGAGACAGACACATGTAATGGGTTATTACGTTGCACTTTATTTTATTTTACAAGAGTATTTGTTTGTATTACTCAGGTTCTTAACAATATTGTAAACCAAGAGGTCAATTGTATTTTGAGCTGTTTTGAAGTTAGACTATGACAGTGTATTTTGACATGAATACTATCCCCATGTTATGATGTTTTGTGATATTCTCAAAGCAAGGATAGTTTGATATTTGTGTTTAAATGGAATGACTGAATGTTTAAGATTGTTGAAATCAATAATAAACCGCTGCCAGCAGAGCCAGGCACAACGTATTAACGTGTCCGTTCCTCATCATTCACAGATCCACAGCGCATCCTGCCTGTGTATCGCTTGTGCCGGCCCAGATTTCCCCTAGGTCTGAGGCCGGTAACACTATCCTAGCACAGCAGGTCTTGGTGATATCACAGTAAAATGAGCAAAAGTCTGGGATATTTCTGCCCTGCGATGGACTGCCGACCTGTCCAGTTTATACCCCGCCTCTCGCCCATTGACAGCCGGAGATCGGCACCGGTCCGAACCCAGCAGGGATAAGCGTGTTAGAAAATGGATGATGGATGGTCTGGGCTATTTCTTTTTCCTTGCCATCAAGATCTTTGCCAACTGGCGCCAGAAAATACTATTATTGGGCTTTCTTCGTCTGGAAACAAATTTTCACAACAGCTTACAGATTTAACGCACTCAGCTGACAATACAGCGATCTGATTGGCTGAGCAGCAAAAATCGAATCACGTGACCTCTCGGACGGGAGCGCAACCGTTTAGATTTTTTATCAGCAATAACTTATTAATGTGCAAGTGAAAACGTGGGAACATTGGTGTTTTGAGATCACTGCTATGTGTAGCAACTTTTCCCGGTGGAAGAAAGTTGCCGTCTGACAGTTCATACGAAACTTCTTAAGGAGACGTCCCACAGATTCTGGCCCACGGACTAAGACTCGTTTTGAGGAAACTACGGTTGTAGCTCAGTGTCTGCCATGCGGTGGTTGCAGAGAGGTGTCTGTTTTGTAGAATAAATCATCCGCCGATGAGTTATTGATCTGGAAAGCCGAATCTGAAACCACCGAAAAACATTTCAGATCCCAAATGTACAGCGTTCTAATTCTTCCAGTCTATTAGCAGCTTCCCGTAAGAGGTTGGCCACTGAACGTCTGCCTGCTGAGTTTGACATTACTAAACAATTCTTTAATGCGGGGGAAAGCCATGTAGATTTGACCGATGCAGTAAAATGCTAACCAACCAATGGGAAGAAGTTGAGCCCTTAAGACACAGCCCCTCCTCATTTGCATAAGGAGGCAGAAATGCATACAGAAATGTAAAAAGGACAGGCAGAAATGTAAAAACGAGAGACAGAAATGTAAAAACGAGAAACAGAAATGTAAAAAGGACAGACAGAAATGTAAAAACGGCAAACAGAAATGTAAAAAGGACAGACAGAAATGTAAAAACGAGAAACAGAAATGTAAAAGGGACAGACAGAAATGTAAAAACGGCAAACAGAAATGTAAAAAGGACAGACGCTGGTGAAGATTCTCAGTCATCCAGGTCATGGTCATTCCAAAAAAAGGTAAAAAACAAAGCAACTGGACTTGTTTTCCGTAGTTGAAGACGTTTCGCTTCCTCTCCCGGAAGCTTTCTCAATTCAAAAAGTCTGGAGTAATGATGAGTAACAATGGTAAGTAATGAGTAAGAATGGTATAAAGCTTGTTACTCATCATTACTCCAGACTTTTTGAATTGAGAAAGCTTCCGGGAGAGGAAGCGAAACGTCTTCAACTACGGAAAACAAGTCCAGTTGCTTTGTTTTTTACCTTTTTTTGAAAAAGGACAGACAGAAATGTAAAAACGAGAAACAGAAATGTAAAAAGGACAGACAGAAATGTAAAAAAGACAAACAGAAATGTAAAAAGGACAGGCAGAAATAAATAGCATCGGAGAAATAAATAGGGCAAAAAAATACAAAGAAAGAATAAAACAGACAAAAATATTATAACATGCACATAAATAAATACTTAAAAAAAATAAGTAATTAATAAATAAAGTGGCTAATTAAAGGAGATATATACATTTTGTCTCACTGTATAATTTATTTTCTACCTACATTTATTTGTTTATTATATTTTTGGTGGCACATAATTGTATGCATATTTATTTATTGAGCATTTATTTATTTCTGTATTTATTTTTAATTATGGAAGACTTGGTCCTCCATACGCTCCATCATCTGCAAATAATGAACATCCTATTTCTTTTCCAATACCATTAAACACATCATTTATCATAATTAAGAACCGTAAAGGACTTATAATGCTTCCTTGCGGAGTTCCATTTTCTACCTTATATTTTTCTGAATACGCTTCCCCTATTCTCACTTGTATTTTTCTATTTGTTAAAAAGTCTTTAATCCATTTAAATAATTTTCTTTTAATATCCAACATATATAGTTTAATCAATAATCCTTCCACCCACATCATATCATATGCTTTTTCTATATCAAAAAATACTGCCACCACACTTTATTTAATTGTGCTCTTCTAATTTCATGTTCTAAACATAACGTTGGATCATTAGTGCTCCTCCCTTTTCGAAACCCACTTTGATACTTTGATATATATCCTTTACTATTTAAATAATAAACCATCCTATTGTTAATCATTCTTTCCATTATTTTACATAAATTGGATGTTAAAGCTATTGGTCTGTAGTTTCCTGGGTTTGAATTATCTTTTCCTGGTTTTGCTATTTGTATTATAACTGATTCCTTCCAATTCATTGGTAATTTTCCTTCCTCCCAAATTTTATTATATACTTGCAATATTACATCTTTTGATTTTTCACTAAGTTGTCTTATCATTCTATAACAAATCTTATCTTTACCTGGTGCTGTATTTTTTGTCTTCCTGAGTGCAGAATTCAATTCAGCTTTTGTGAACTCAACATTTAACAAATTATTTGTTTCTTCAACATTCTCTAATAGGGTAGTTTATGCGTGATGTCAGCGCTACATCCGGGTCCTGCTGGTAGGCAAAAACAGTACTGTTCTCGTCTACTACATGACAAAACGGGTGATTTAGAGCGTACTTTTACTTCGTTTATTTTTGGAATCTAAACAATGCCTATGACTTATTGTGCTCCCGGTTGCACAGAGAGGCATTCCAAATCGTTGGATGTACGTTTCTGTCGTTTACCGAAGGAGGAAGGACGAAAAAAGAAATGGATATTTTCAATGAAAAGAGCGCAGGCAGACACTCCCAATGGACTGGGGGAGCGATCATACTACGACAGAATTTGCAGTCTACAATTCATCTCCGGTAAATACAACTTAATTCTGCACTAGTCGTTGTTCTACTTAAATAGCGGCGGAGGGGAGGTGGCGATCGCTACACGGGCCGGAGAAGCGGTAGCAGCAGCGGCTGCTCCGCCCGTTCACGGGCTGCGGCAGACACTCCGGCCCGTAAACACTACACGGGCCGGAGAAGCCGCTGCTGCTAGCAACTACAGCTATAGCCGCTAGCAGCAGCGGCTATAGCTGTAGCTGCTAGCAGCAGCGGCTATAGCTGTAGCTGCTAGCAGCTGTAGCCGCTGCTGCTAGCAGCTACAGCAGCTGCTGCTGCTATTACGCCCCCGTTTACGGGCGCTAGTACTTCTGTGTTTACGCTGCAATGTCGCCGACACCGCCACCCATTTTAACAAGACAAAAACACCTAAATAATCCGTAGTGAAAATTTTTTTTTTAACCTACCGGGCCTCTGCTGAGACGCGGCCTGTGTCTGACGCCGCTTTGTGCTGTTGCACAAACATGTGTGAACAACATCCATCCATCCATCCATTTTCTAACAGCTTAATCCCTCATGGCGTCGCGGGCGTTGCTGGAGCCTTTTTCCTGATATAAAATAACTGTAGCCGTCCAGTGGTTTCAGGGGCTTTCATGCTCTCTCGTCTGTACTGGCCTGCCGTGTTTATAAGGCAGCTGTATATGTCGGGACACTTGGCCAGCATTTCACAGACTCGCTCCGTCCCTTCAGGCTTTTGCTTTGTGGATCTGGCAATCTGATACCATCAACCATCAACTTACTCTTAAAACGATCTTGTAGTACGTTATCTAAAGAAGAAAAATACATGGAGAACTCGTCAGTTTCTCTGTTTGCGTCCGCCATTGTATTCGCCTTTTGCCTACCAGTCCGGCGCGCATGCGCGAAAAACCCGCATCAAAACAATAACAATGAACTGGTCTATAGCTCTTTATATTTAAGTTTTGTATTTTCTCTCCCTCTCCTTCCCTCTTCACTTATATTATTTGAACTATGAACTTTACTAAATGTTCTTGCCAATGTTTCAGCTTTCTCTTCATCTCTTACTATATTTTTATTATCCATTTTTAATATAGGATATTCAAACTCTTTCTTTTTGCCACTCATTCTTTTAATTATTTTCCATATTTTTTCCATTTTGGTTTCTCTCCCTATTGTACTACAGAAATTCCTCCAATAATCTCTTTTTGCGTTCTTAATAGTTCTTATTACCATTGCTTGCTTTCTTTTATAATCAATTAAATTTTTATAAATAGGGTTCCCTTTTAATACCTTAAATGCTTTATTTCTTATCTTTATTGCTTTTTTACATTCATCTGTCCACCATGGCACCATTTTCTTATCACTTCTACATCCTGTTTTCTTTATTGAATTATCTGCTGCTTCCATAATTATTTTGCAAATTTCTAGATTAACTTCATCTATATCCCTTGTCATATCTACTTTCTCTAAATTTATTTGACTCAAATACCTAAATTTAATCCAATCTGCTTTATTAAAATTCAGTTTTTTATTTACCTTTATATTCTTATTTAGATTTAATCCTCCCTTAACTACGGTGGGATAATGATCACTACCTATTGTTGTATTTTTATCAATGAACCACTCGCATATACCAGCTAAAACATTTGAAACAATTGTTAAATCAATAACTGATTCCATCCCTGTTCTTACATTGATTCTTGTTCCCCTCCCATCATTAATACATACAAGATTTTTCACTTCCATTAATTCCTCTTTAACTTTTCCATTTTTATCATTACGTTTACCCCATAATGTACTATTTGCATTAAAATCCCCACACCAAATTACTTTCTCTTCCAAATATACCATTAACTCCTCCATTATTTCAATTGATAATGTTTTGCATGGATTGTAAAAATTTATTATTTTGAATTTACTTTCTTGTTCCCATTCAACTATTATAAATTCAAGTTCTTTCCCCTTCCCTAATACCTGATATTGTATCCCTCCCTTGTTTTATAAATATTGCACATCCTCCTCCCCCTCCCTCCTGTCGATCTCTTCTTACACTATTATATCCCTTAATCACAAAATCTAATGTTGTTTTTAACCATGTTTCCTGAACACAAATAATTTCTGGTTTTTCCTCAAGACTATCAACATAACCTTTAAATTCCTGTCCGTTAGCAATTAAACTTCTTGCATTCCATTGTAATATTAACATTAATTATTTTCAGCTGTTGGTCCTGATCTCCCATCCTCCTCCAGCTTTTTGTTTATGTTCTCCCATGATCCCTCTTTAAACCCCAAATATTTTTCTGCTCGTCTCACTATTATTTTGATTTTCTTAGTTTTATGCTTGGCTTGGTCAGTGCAGTTGATAACATATGCTATAAATAGTATTGATTTTTCTACTGACACTGTGATATTTTCTTCTAACTGCACTTTGCTTTGCTGTGGGATTTGATTCACTGTTTGTTCACTCTTTTCTTGTTGTCTGTTCCTTCACATTTTTAACAGCCTCTGCATAACTAATGTTTTTAATTGTTTTAATCTGAATGATTTCTTTTGCCTTCTTCCTCACCTCACATCCTCCATACGTAACTCTATGTTGCCCTCCACAATTACAACATTTTTCTTGTGCTTCTTCTTTACATTCCTCCATTTTGTGATCTTCACCACATTTTGGGCATCTCTGCTTCCCTTTACAAACTGCTGCTATGTGTCCATACCTTTGATATTTAAAACAACGAAGTGGTGGAGGGATATAAGGCCTGACCTGAAAACTGAGATATCCTATTTTGATGTTTTGTGGCAAATCCTTCTCTTCAAATCCAATGAGAATTGACAAACTTTCTACTCTTTCTCCATTTATTGTTCTTGACAACCTCTTCAAGTTATTCACTTTTCCTCCTGTAATATTCTTCTTAATTTTCTCAAGATCTTCCTCTACAGGGATCCCATAAATCACTCCTCTAGTTTTTTTTATTTTGGCCTACTATTTTTTTCTCCATCACAGTTTTTTTACATATATTATCCACATTTAAAGCCTTATTTTTTTGTTCTTCATTTTTACAAACTACCAATAAATTTCCATCTCTCAATATCTTCACCATTTCAACATCTCCGATTTTCTTTTTTACTTCTCTTGACACCACAATGGGGCTGATGTTATTCTGTTCTTCTTCATTTTTTAGTTTTAATTAAGGTGACCAGATTTCTAAAATCAAATCTGGGGACATTTCTTGCTCGTGGATAAAAATCAATACATCTAATCAAGATGAAATTAGGAAACGGGGACAGTAATGGTTTCATTTATTTTTACATGTTTATTAATATTTAAACAATAAAAATCAAGTGTAAAAGACAGGAATGTGCCTCTCCAGACCTTTAGTGCATCCTAAGATGAATAAAATCAATAAATAGTGTTATTAATAGAAACTAGAACTGTGTGTCTGGGTTGGGGCAAAGTGGTGGGAGTGGGAGTGGAGGGGTTAGCAGGGTTTTTCAATTTTGTGGGGCTCAACGAGCTCTGCCACCCCCTAAGGGGAAAGTGACATGAGTAAAAGAAAAACCAGTAAATACAAACATTTAGCCTGTGGCTGTCTGTGGAGACAGAGTCCCCCAAATTTCAAAAAACTGCAACAAATACTCATTCTGTTGTCTACATACCAATGAGAAATAGGTTTTTCTGCATTAACATCAAAAAGTAGCAGTCAAGCCCGCTGGTAAAGGATGATATATGTTTCTTACTGTTAACTGACCACATAAGGGTTCTGTGCATCACAAAGCAGATTTATTTCTCCCACTAATGAGCTATAAGCACATAGAGCACATAGTGCATAGAGCCTGTTTGGGACAAGACATTGTCCAATGGATTGTGGTGATGTGAGGTAAAACAAAGGCACAGACTTGGAAAACCCCTTGACATGAATGCAAGTGATTGAGTGTGTAGTGCAGCATGAGCATGTATAAACTTACATAAAGTGTGTATAACTACATTATGTGTATGTGTATAGTAGTAGCTGATGTGCCAGTATATTGTTTGCTCCTTTAAGGTGAGTTAACTCCGGTCAGGGAGTCAGCTAACATGAGATAATCTCTGGTTTCTTCAAGGCGTTTTGTGTCTGAAGAGCCATCAGCCACGGTATCCAAAGGTCTGGAAAAAATAAGAGGAGAAGATAATATATTATGTGCAGAACTGAAATTTTTAAAACACAAGAAAAAACAACAACTAAACTGCCTCTTTATTGTGCCACAGCTAGGGAAGTGCAGTGAAACTCATGTTCAGTGCAGAGACTCAGAAAGAGGTTATATCCTCAGACAATTGGACTTCTCAGCTCAAACCTGAGTATATCATGTCAGAGCTTTATCACTTGAACTTTATTAATACTCTAAGTAAATATTTCTCCCTTCTCGTCAATCATTCTTTACATCAATATTCCTATTTTCCTCCACTCTCATTTAATCTCCTTACTGTCTTCCTATTCTCTTCCTTTCACCTCTTGTATCAATCTTACATTATTCTAAAACAGAGACATTATATATTTAAAATCACTTCCAAAAACATTAGATTGTACAACATGAAAATGTCCAATTATTATTATTATTATTATTATTATTATTTCCTCTGATTAAATACAAAAAATGCTAATTACCACAATACTAGGAGCTACAAGCAAAAACAACATAATAAATTAACATTAAACAGGCAGTTATCTCTTCCTCCATCGTTCTCAGATCATGTAAATATTTTCTCATTCTGTTTTCCTGTTACTGACTCCTATTTTTTCATGAGGAACTTTCATAAATCCAAACTGAGCAGTAGAAAAGCTAAACCTAAACCTGGAAGTCTATGCTAATAAATCACAACCATAAATCAGCAAAACAACTTGTAAAAACTCTACTAATAACTAACTATCTGAAATATAAAGTAAAGGTCACCAATCAGTTCTAAAACATCTTTAGACGAACCCTTTTGATCCCTGGAGAACCAGCGAACCAGATTAGCGCCTTACAAAGAGTTTTCAATCATTCTGTTATATTTTATCTGAGTGTCTTTTACTCATGTGAGCAGCAACTCGTGGTCTTGTCTTACTTTTTATTGATTATTTTTTAACCTGAAAAAAAAAACATTTCTCACAGGATCAGCTTGATCCAAATAAAATGAATCGATTAAAACACTTACCATAACACAGCAGCTCCCCATCAGTTGCCACCAGTTGACGACTTTTCACTTCTTCTTCTTCTGTTTTAAAAGTGGTGCGCTCGTCTTCTTCTTCTTCCTCTTCGTGTTTTAATGGCATCTGACATCCAAAAGGATCATTACCGCCATCTAGTGGTGCACTCTGTTCCTCGTCTTTATATTATCAGCAGCGCAACCAGCTACCGCAACACATTTTCCCCCTCGGTAAAATCGGGGACATTTCCGGGGACAGCTTTAGCCGGGGACAGGTGGTCCAAAACGGGGACAGTCCCCGGAAAACGGGGACGTCTGGTCACCCTAGTTTTAATATTATTTTAACTTCCTCCCTCACAACTTTCCTTCTCACTATCCTTTCTTCTTCAGAGCTACTTCCTTCCAGTTCTCTTTTATTTCCTTGAATATCACTAATACTCTTTCCTTCGTTTATTTTTTTCTTTCCCGTCCTCTCCCTCTTCCTCTCCCCACTGGCGTCCACCCTTCATATTCCATATCTTCCTCAATTCCTGTCTCCATTTCCATCCGAACCATTCACATACCAGCTTATGCCAAATCCGCCTTTTCCAACTCCAATATACGTTTTCGTTTTGCCGCGCTCACAACCGTCCAACCACCTCCTGAGCTCTTCCGACTCGGCAGCTCCTCTGTTTGCTGTCCGGTGAGTCACCCTGTTACCTGTTTGGTCCTACACCTGCTGCCTCTGAGGTCAGTTTGAGATGTTCTTCAAATGATGTTAAAATGATTGAACACCTTCTTCTTCTTCTTCTTTCCTTTTATTGGCGGATCGCAAACAATTTATAGGTGCATACCGCCACCTACTGTACATTAGTGTGTAGCTCTATGGTTCCACCTACTTTATTCTATTTTTTTATTTTGTGTTATGTAAAAATAAAAACAATGCTTTATTAATTACCATATTTTCCTCTCTATCTCTATCTCGCCCTAATATTCCTTTAATACTCCATTCTCTCCAATTTTCCATAATTACTTTCCTCATCCTCTCTCTTTCCCTCACATATATCATTATTTCTCTTCCCTATTATATGCAAAAACTCATTCAAGCATGTGTGTCCAGTTATCAGTCTAGTAAAAATTATCTTCCCTTCTGCTTCTTCTCCATAATTTTTAATTATTACATATTTTTGAATGCTATATAATCTTCTTCCTTTCTCATCTTCATTCCATATTTTTTGCCACATTTCTGTTTCTTTCTTTTTAATTATTGATTTCCCTTCCCCTTTCCCAAATGTAATCTCAACTACATTCTGCTTTCCTAAAGCCTTTTTAGCTAGCTTGTCTGCTGTTTCATTTCCTTTCACCCCGCTATCCGGTCTAACCTCCTCCACCCACTGTAAACTAAGAATAATTGCAACCATTTCTGCTGTGTATATCGATAACAGGTCTGTTAATCTTTTACATATACATTTATTAAACTCCGGAATGAATATCCCTATTCCCACATTTCCCTTTGAATTTTTTTAACCAGCTGTGTATATTTTTAAATAACTATAATACCATTGTCTAATATATAAGCTAGTTTTAACCCTGACTTCATTATGTTTCCATTTTCTTTTCATTTCATGTATTTTCAAGTCAACTTTGGTTTCTGGAAACAATCATGGTGGCACAGCACTAATTGGGTTATTTTTTGAAAATGTCTTATTATCTAACTCATATATTTTTGCCCATTTATTCACAGTCCAGCCAAAACCCTTTCTTGTAAATTTGGAATATTCCCAACAGTTCTTTATAATGCTTGTTGCTAAATTTTCTTGACTACTACTTTTAATTCTGATCAAGTACGAAAGGGAAATTTTGACCCGTCTCATTTCTAAAGGAGTTTCTCCAGCCTCTACTAAAAGAGCATTTATGGGGGTAGTCTTAGTTACTCCAGTAGCTATTCTGCTATATTCTAGCTATATTACTCCAAGGGTTGAAGATGTCAGTGACAGTCGTAGACACTGGGAGACAAACATAGTTGTGGACTGTTTCAGAGAACAATGAAAGCTAACCTATTACTTAGAGGTTAGGAACTGAACAGCAGACAAACCAAGGCTGTTCAACCATGCCGCTCATCTGGGCTGTTTTTCACACAATGTTTCTGATCTTCTCTGATTTATTTAGTTTTTACAAAGAAGTCATTTAGGGGCCAGATTACCATCACCAGCGGACCAGAAGTGGCCCACAGACCATCAGTTCAATAGCCCTGACCTAAAGAGTGATTTTCTGAAAAGGTGAATTATGGGTAATATCCCAATGAGTGAAGAGCTGTTTAAAGTTTAAAATGTGTCTCTGGATGATTGTATCTTTCTAAAAGATCAAAATCTCTAAATACCAAAAGCTGCAGCAGAGCTGACCTGAATGAGCTGAAGATTTAGAAATCTGATGGTTGAAATAGTCCAAAGTATGAAGGAAGTAGTTAAAGGTCCAAAAACGTCCATAACCAACTGAATAATGAAGAATAAACCGGACGGCAATGATGCTGAATCAGCATCAGTCAATGAAGACATCTGGACTCACCGAGCCTTTCTGCAGTTCCTCACAGCTGGAACCAGTCTCCGTCGTCCTGCGTCTGATGTGTTGTACTTCTCCAGGTCCAACTCATCCAGAACCTCCTCTGACATCTGCAGCATGTAGGCCAGAGCTGAGCACTGGAACAAAGAGAGCTTCTCTGATCTGTTCTCTGATTTCAGGAACTGTTGGATCTCCTGATAAACTGAGAGGTCCTTCATCTCCATCAGACAGTGGAAGATGTTGATGCTTCTGTCAGGAGAGATATAATCACCAGTGTTCATCTCCTTCAGGTTGGTGATGACTCTCTGGATGGTTCCTGGACTGTTCTGTGTCTGACCCAGCAGGCCTCCTAAGAGTCTCTGGTTGGACTCCACAGAGAGGCCATGAAGGAAGCGAGCAAACAGATCCAGGTGGCCATTTTTACTTTTGAGGGATTTCTCCATGATTCTCTTCAGGAAGTCCTCCAGAGATGTTTCCCAGTATACTTGTCCCAGGAAGTGCTTCACCACCTGTGTGTTCCTGCTGGTGAAGCAGTGGAACATGTAGACTGCAGCCAGAAACTCCTGAATGCTCAGATGAACAAAGCAGTAGACTGCTTTCTGGAACATCACACTCTCTCTCTTGAAGATCTCTGTACAAACTCCTGAGTACACCGAGGCCTCTGTGACATCCAGACCACACTGCTCCAGGTCTTCTTGGTAGAACATGATGTTTCCTGTATCCAGATGTTCCAACGCCAGCCTCCCCAGCTTCAGGAGAATTTCCCTGTCAGCCTCCATCAGCTCCTGTGGACTCCTCCCATGTCCTCCATGGTACTTGCTCTTCTTCCTCCTGGTCTGGACCAGCAGGAAGTGAGAGTACATGTCAGTCATGGTCTTGGGCAGCTCTCCTCTCTGCTCTGTGGTCAACATGTTCTCCAGAACCGTAGCAGTGATCCAGCAGAAGACTGGGATTCCACACATGATGTGGAGGCTCCTGGAGGTCTTGATGTGGGAGATGATTCTGCTGGACAGCTCTTCATCACTGAACCTCCTCCTGAAGTATTCCTCCTTCTGGGCGTCGCTGAAGCCTCGTACCTCTGTTACCCTGGCAACACATGAAGGAGGGATTTGATTGGCCGCTGCAGGTCTGGAGGTGATCCAGACCAGAGCCGAGGGAAGCAGGTTCCCCTTGATGAGGTTTGTCAGCAGAACGTCGACTGATGACTTCTGTGTGACGTCAGAAACCAGCCGACTGTGGCTGAAGTCCAGAGAAAGTCTGCTTTCATCCAGGCCGTCAAAGATGAAGAGAAGTTTGTGGGCAGCCAGCTGCTCTGCTGGGAGCTTCTGGAGGGTTGGATGGAAAACATGGAGCAGCGTGAGAAGACTGTGCTGCTCACCTCTGATCAGGTTCAGCTCCCTGAACGACAGCAGAACCACCACACGGACATCTTGGTTCTCCAAGCCCTCGGCCCAGTCCAGAGTGAACTTCTGCACTGAGAAGGTTTTTCCAACACCAGCGACGCCGTTGGTCAGAACCACTCTGATGGCTCCATGTTGGTCAGGTAAGGCTTTAAAGATGTCGTGGCACCTGATTGGAGAGTCATGGAGGTTCTGGATCCTGGAAGCTCTCTCCAGCTGCTTCACCTCATGTTGGGTATTAACCTCTTCACTCTGTCCCTCTGTGATGTAGAGATCAGTGTAGATCCTGTTGAGGAGGGTTCTACTTCCTGGTTCATCACTTCCTTCAGTCACACGTTCACATCTCCTCCTCAGACTGATCTTATGTTCCTCTAGAACCTCCTGCAGACCAACATCTGCTGGAACAGAGAAGAGACAACTGAAGGAAAAACCTGATTTAGTGATGAAGTTAGAACAGAAACATCTGGAACATCAGGAGGTGTCATCATTAGAAGGTCTCTTAGTTCACATGATGTGATGCTAACCAATGGGATCCATCCTTAGAAGCAGAACCTTGTTAGATGGTCAGACAGCAGAGTTCTGCCTCTGCTTTGTGGCCAGTATCTGTTCACTGTCAGGATATGATTCACAAAGCAGATCAGATGAAGAAATGCTGACAGAAACACACAGCAGCTTTCAGCAACATGAACTCTTTAGCATCAGGTCACCATTGTCCTCATTTCTCTGTTTCTATCTGACCTTCTCCCACAAACACAGCAGCTACAGAAGAGGCAGAGAGACAGAAAATGGTTCCTGGCAGCATATTCAGCCTTAATGAAGGAAATCTGGAGGAAATACTCTAATCTGCCAGAGAAACAGCTCCTTGGATCAGGTAGTGTTCACATTTCAGATGCTTTTCTCCCTCACAGACTGGATTGGATGTTTTTAGAGAATAATTACAGATTAGAAATGACATGGGACTGATTTGGCCCTTTAGAAGTAAACAGCAGATAGAAATATTCCATGTTTCTACAAATATATCTGCTGTAATCTGGGATCTATTGTCAGAGGAAATAAAGGTTTCTGTCTCTCAGACTTTCCTTCCCTCTTTCTGTAAAGCAGCAGTGCAGCAGGTTGTTTTCTCCACCTTTTTGTTTCCATCAAAATGAGCTGCAGCTTTAAGGAGATGTTCAGTTTTAATGCATTTAGCACAAAGGGCTGAAAACAGAACCACTTCAAAGCAAACCCAATAGGTTGTTGGGTTGAACACAGACATTACATTTACAGCAGCTGGAAATCCAGAGATTCAGGGCAAATAATCGATCCCAGAAAGACTTTAAACACTTAGATTCCCAAATGCCAACTAAATATGAGGAATTAGTCCAACAGAGACGATAGAAGGAAGTTCTGATTGGACATGTTCAGTCTCACCTGGAGCACAGCTGCTCTGATTGGCTGCCAGCAGTGCAGCTCCTCTTCTGGGTCTTTTCCCACACTGGGGGCAGGAGGAAGGTCCTGATGGAGCAGACTGGACCCAGTATGACGTGATGCACTGTCTGCAGAACCAGTGTCCACAGCTGGTAGAGACCGGGTCCATCAGGACCTTCTGACACAAAGCACAGCAGGACCTCTGCTCCTCCTCACCAACGCTGCTCCTCTTCCTCCCTCTGTGGAGACATTTCTTCATCACTGAAACATTCACTACCAACAGGGTGGAGCTCCTCCTAAAGCTGGAGATGTTCATGGAGGTCCACCACAAAGAGCAGACCAGAAGCTGGGTCAGAACAGAACCTCAGCTTTGCTTTCTCTTCATGGAAGCACGATGAGTGAACTCAGATGTTTTCTGAGTTCTTCATCACTTAATTGTTTCTTGAAGAAGCACAATCTGTACTTTATCTCTCTTTAAACAGTTTAATATGGCTTTCCTCTTTATCACATTATTAATGTTTAAGTACAGAACCAGAAGGTGCCAGAAATCACCGTATAAACCATTTCATGTAGTTGATATTGCTGCATATGTAACTTTTACAAAGAATTTCATTTTAATAAATTAGATAATTTTGTAGTTTTGTCAGGCCAAACATCCCTCCTCAGTAAAAGGGTTGTTATGGTAACAATATGCAGATCTACCAGGTTGACTTCACTCTGATTGGCTACAACAATGTCATGATTTGAGTTTGTTATGGTTTATGTTTGTTATTTGATTATTAGTTCTCTCTCCTGTCTTAGTATTAGCTCTGGGTTTTATTATTTGCTTGTGTTTTGTGTAGTCTTAGTTTGGTTCTCTAGCTTAGGTTTGGTCTTTATGGTTATTTTGGTTCTGGATTAGTCTAGTTTGAGTTTCTGTTTTGGTTTAGTGATTCTCTTCATTTAACCAATTCGGTCATAGGTTTAGTTTCTGTTTTAGGTTGGGTTTGTCTTGATTTATCCTGAATCTGTTTTAGTTGATCTGTTTTTCACCTGCCAGTCATTCAGTTCACATCTTAGTAAACATCCTGTCTGTTTTCCTGTCACCCCCCTTCAGCGGTCACCATTCAATCAGCTTCAGTTTACTTCCCTCCTGATCAGCTCCACCCCTTCTGGTAATTAGTTTCACTCCGTTCACCTGCTCACTCCTCTACTCATACCTGCCTCTGTCTCCTGCACTCTGCCAAATCATTGTCTTTCCTTGCCAATTGGTGAGTTTAGTCCAGCTTTCTCTTTCCTCTCTTTGCCTGTTCTTGTAATTCTGGTTAACCTAGGATTTTGACTATTTTTGCTTTTTGGACACAGTCCTCCTGTTTTTGGCATGATGCCCATTTTGTTTCCACCTGATTGTGTTCTGTTTAATAAATCCCTTTAAAATATCATTCTTTTTGTCTGTCTTGAATACTGGGTCTACCTGTCCCCGTTTCATGACGCAACCATATTTAAAAAAAAACTGGTCTCTCCCCCAATATAAGCACCACTTCCCCCTCCATCCACACCTCCCTTCTCTGAGCAACACTCCGTTATAAATCCATTATGGTTTCATGGCTGGTTGAAGTGTTTGTGTTGCAGGTTTTCAGACACTTTAAAGCCTTAAAGGCATACTATGCAACATTTTTCAGTTAATTAATATGTTCCATACCGTTTTGGATGATTAAATGAGTCATTTCAGGTTGAACTAAGGTTTTCTCGGCCGCCCTGGTGGTCTGTGGGGGAAATACCGCACTTGCAATAGGGGGTTTTCACTGACGTCACTGACCAACTTCCGGTCCGCCATATTGGGTGGCACACTTCCTTATCTCTAGTTGCAGTACACGTATTATCGTATCGCGAATGGATAAGTACGCCAGCGGGCTAGAGCGACCAGATAAGGACGTATACCTGAGGAAATGTTCCGTGATCGACCATATGGACCCGTATGCCCTCCACGGTGCCTTGTTTAGCCGTAATCCAGATGATTGGCCAAATGTAGAGCACGGCGACATAGTGCATTACCTGGTGTTCGGTGAAAACCCTCTGCACACTCTTGAGGAAATGAGAGCTTACAAGGGTCTAGAGGCTCACAACCAGTTCACATCTGGTTATGTACATCAAGGAAATCGCCATCATACGTGGACGGGTGAGTTTTAATAAGATGGTAAAAATGTAAACAATCCGACGCAAATGCGTCGCATGCTTCTGCGGTGGCTGACGGCCGGCGGTGCGCGAAGGCGTTTGGCTGCAGGGCCGATCGACGCCGCTCGCGGCTTTAATTATTTAAGCAGAACAATGACCAGTGAAAAATTAAGTTGTATTTACCGTATTGGCGCCGGTAGGAGCTGCAGATCATAAAGCCAGCAAACAGTGGGAACACAGCAACTCGTTCAAAGGTAAGCTGTGCTCAGACGAGCTCTGGCACATGCTAGTTTAGTAGCTGCTAAACGTCAGTGCTAACAACCACTTGCGCATGTAATGTACTTTTAACTAGCTGCTATGTGTTTCAAACGTTTAGAACACACTCTCATTGACATCGGGATACTGTGGAAAGTTATGTTCGGTCGACTTACAGCCGCGATCCAAGCGAGCCGACGACTCTTTGTTATCGCTAACAGTTGTTCTCCGTGGTAGCGCCTCCAGGCAGGAAAGCGGTGGAAAATTAATCTGTTTCTATGTTTTTCCCATGGCGATCATGTGTTGCGCTGTTACAGCCCACAATACAGCAACGGTTTACCATGGTTGAAATCAAGTTAAGGTGAAATTAATCAAATTAAAACACGGCTGAGAGAGGGAGTACAGTACGCGGTAGTAATAGGCAGTAGAGGCGGCGGAGGCAGTCAACATGACAGCCGCGGAAAGTAATAAGTCATAACGCCCAAGCCCTATTATTAATATATTCTTCTTACATGTTTTAAATACTTAACAGTTAATTACCTGTGACAAAGTGAGCACCGCAGACTCTGGCGTATTCCAGCTTAACACCGTCCAAATCGGACCTGGATATCCGTGTCAGCCATAGGTGACGGCATTGTTCAGTGAGCTGTTTTTTTTTTTCACACTGATTCACTATTACGGCTGGTAGGCGATAGAAAGAGCGTTGATCTCCACCTCCACGGGCCGTGCAACCAACCATTAAACACGTTTTCCCCATTGTTCACTTCCAATACTGCCTAAGGCGTCATACAATGCAGGTCAACGGTGCGAAACAACTGCCACCCAATATGGCGGACGCGCTGAGTAGTCACGTGAGCGTGACGTCAGCTGAAAACCCCCTATTGCAGGAGCAGTCGGCCCAGCGCCATAGAGATTGAAAAGAGTTGCGACACTCTTTGATGTCACCGCCAGGGCAGTCACGTGGTTCATGTAGACCGCTATAGTTCCAAAACATACGCTGGCTGTCATGTTCTTCTATGGGACAGACAGCAGCGATTGCGTTATTTAACGGTTAATACATATATAAACATACACCCTACTACTTTTTCAGCTGTTGTTGCATGATTACATATTTGTTAATGTAATTTTTCCATTTTGAGAGGCAGGGTGACAACAAAAAGCTGAATATTACTTAGATACGTTTTACATTTTTGGAGGGAAAAGCTTATGTTCATGTTCGTATGGACAGGAGTACAGGCTAGAACGGCTCTAACTTAAGTTTTCTTTTCCATATCATTCATGTGATGACAGATGTCTCATGGTTTTCATTTTATGGCGACTGGGCTGTATTATTGATTACCGTGATTTTGCTTATAAATTCCCATTCAGCCATTAGCTTACCTTCGTGGTAGCGTTAGGTCTGCCGTGGTCCATTCAGCATTCGCCTAGCAGCTAGCTCACTTCTGATAAGTGGTCACCCCCAGACCACAACGTGAAACATGATCATGTTAAGACTAAGAATATAATTTTAATATTAAGCCATTCACATATTGTCAAAAGCATTATGCTTATATGTTTGGGTCTATAGGCAAGTGCAGAACTATTAAGATTTTTCTTAATGCACAGAGTAAGGTTAGCTGCAGAGAGAGTGATAGAGAACAGTGATAGGCAACACTCCCATTGGACTCCGTTGTTGCTTTTTGCTTTTTTGAGAAAGAACAGTCCATTCAGCATTTACACCCACTTTTTCTGATGAGGCACAAGTTGGCCACACAACAATGATAATTTTAATACTAAGCCATGCACAAAGAATCAAATATATTAAATAATAACAACTCATTAAGCATGGATGAATGATTCAAATATTGTTTAATAAAAAATACTGAGTGAGACAACAAGATCTGTGTGTGTGTGTATCTAACTGGAAAAACAAGAACAAAGTGAAGGACCAGGGAGGAATATTATAAATACATTAAAAAAAAAAATCCTCCACATACATCAGGCTTCAGAGTGCATCAGGGCTGAAAGGAAGGACAACATTAATAATAAAGGTACCTGGCATAAGATAAAAATGAACAATGTGGAAAAAAATAATGGGAACAAGCATGAATAATATCAACAAACATACGTACAGTATGTGTGAACAAGAACAACAAATGTGTAAAGAGGCGTTAAGAACAGGTATCGTAACCATTTTTTTTGGGGGGGTGGGGGCGCTCCACTGAAACCTGTGATGGCCACAAAAACGATACTGCTGGTCCAGCAAGATCTGTTGAGACAGATAACACTATATATAGGGCAAACCATTCACAGCATATTATAATGTCGCAGACAGGACTGATGATGGCCACAACAACGATCCTGGAGATCCAGGAAGATCTGTTGAGACAGGGGCACAAATTTGTCCTAACAAGCCGGTTCACTCAGGACTGCCTAGAAAATACTTTTTCTTGCATACATCAGAGGAACTCAGTCCCGACACCTGTGGAGTTCCACTATGCACTACGGGCTGTCACTGTAGGGCAGTTCCTCTCGACAACGCATACTGGCAGTTACCTGGATGATGCATCAGACCACTTGGCGGACTTCTTGGACAACAAGAACAGCAACTGCAGTGCTTCTGAGGTTGTGAGAGTGGAGCAGCTGGTAGACCCATCACCATCTGACCTCACAAAGACCGAGTCTTGTGTCCTCTACCACCTGGCAGGATACGTAGCGAAGAGGGTCATCAGCTTCTCGCTCTGTGAGGAATGCCAATGTGCACTGGTTGAAAAAGTAACCAACACAACAAGTGAGAAAGCTGTTTTACTACAGTTAAAGGAATTTAAAAGGGGTGCATTATACCGGCCATCCGATGAGCTGTTCACTCTCCTGCAGCACGTGGAGCAGCTCTTCCGTTCCAAGACGAGTGATTCCCTTATGGAATCCTCCAACGTAGTGGAACAGCTGGAAAGAGAGGCCATGAGTCTGAACAGCAACCTTCCCTCATGCCATGAGCTGAAAAAAAAAATCCTTTCAACATATATCAGGCTGAGGTTAAGGATTCACTCAAAGTGCATCGGAGCTGAGAGGAAGGCAAACAGCCGTAATAAGGGGTACCTTGGCAGCAAGAGTCAGACCAAGAAGGCGATTTCCACACAGCAGACCTCCTCACCTAAGGTCATACCATCTAGGCCACTGCCGAACACCTTACTGGTTGCCATGGATGTACTCGGCCACTCCATTCCCGGCACACCGTCCGCAGTCTCCACAGCCTCCAGTCTCCAGTCTCCTCTTATTCCAGCAGTCAGCTGTCGCCACCAGCAGCCATGGCCAGCATCAGCCGCCTCCAGCAGCAGCCGCCTGCAGCAGCAGTGTTTGGGGAACAAATTAGTCATACTACTGTCTGAGTAATAAACATTTTAAAGCTTATTATGGCTTATGATAATTTTTTGTGTGGAATAATTTGTATTCCTACATGCAATACAACTAAACAGCCCTTTCAAGGGTGTGATTAAACAAACCTTATTTCTACTAGCATCAGATACACAGTACTCAGCTGACTGGCTAACACCGCCATGTTCAGCAGATACAACCTAAAAAAAACGTCCTAGTCAACCTTGATGATTCTAGTAATCTAACATCAATAACTTACTTAATAAAAGATGTCAGAGATTCACTAATGAACTTCGTTATTTCTGGTGTAGCGATACCTTCTTCACAGCTGGCAAAATCGAGATAAAAGTAGCAGGCAATGACTGAAAATCGGTTGTCTACCAAGTTAAGAATATATTTATAAATTGCACTGTGCACGTACAAATAAATATAAGCATATGCACCATAAAGGGCCTAATTATATAATATACAGAGTTGACGATTAAAAAGAGGTAGCTATTTAATCAACTTAGGCCTGGATATAACGTTACCTTCACAGAAGGCAAGTCAAGCTAACAAACTGGCAGGCAATCGGTCGTCTACCAAGATAAAAAAAAAAAAAAAAAAAAAGTATATATATATATATATATATATATATATATATATATATATATATATATATATATATATATATATAATTACGCTGTGTACATACAACAAAAGATCAGTATATGCACCATAAAGGGCCTATTTATATAATATACAGAGTTGATAATTCAAAAGAGGTAGCTATTTAATCAACTTACGCCTGGATATAACGTTAGTGCTAACAAAACTAGCAGGCAATCGGTGGTCTACCAAGATAAAATATATATATAATTACGCTGTGTACATACAAATAAAGATCAGTATATGCATCATAAAGGACCTCTGATAAAATATAGACAGTTGACAGTTCAAAATAGGTAGCTATTTAATCAATTTACCCCTGGATATAACGTTACCTTCACAGAAGACAAGTCAAGCTAACAAACTAGCAGGCAATCGGTCGTCTACCAAGATAAAAAAATATATATATAATTACGCTGTGTACATACAACAAAAGGTCAGAATATGCATCATAAATGGCCTATGATACAATATAGACAGTTGACAATTCAAAACAGGTAGCTATTTAA
>NW_023397373.1:962092-1019592 GCF_011125445.2 Fundulus heteroclitus | reverse complement strand
TAATTATCAGGTCTTCATTTAAACACTACTGGTTCCCTGACTGACATCCTTCAGAATTATTTAGCTTTAAGTTAAAAGAAAACTAAAGTTACTTTAGATTCAGACGCTGAAGATCAACCAGTTAATGTTCTAGATATTATATCTCTGTGGAGTCACGTGGATCAGTTAGAAACTGGGTTCTTACTCTGAGTCTGAGGGTCCAGGTTCTTCACTGAAGTCTGGATTCCTTTCTTTGGACCGGTCACTCCTGATAGACGGACAGCTGGATCCTGGAGGTTCTGCTCTCTGTCTGTGGTTCTGACCTCTGAAACACCAACATGTTGTTATTCAGATCACATCAATCAGTGAGAAACTCTGATAAAAACCAGAGAAGAAGCTCTGAACACAAACTGCTGAAGAGAAGCAGAAGGTTTAAAGGTTCTTACTCTGAGGGTCCAGGTTCTTTGAAGTCTGGAGGGAAATCTTTGGAGCAGTCACTCCTCATAGACGGACAGCTGGATCCTGGAGGTTCTGCTCTGTTCTCCATCTCCTGGACTTCAGTCAGCCTGAGAGAGGAACCAGAACCAGTCAGTTCCCAGTGATCAGGTCCAATAAAAGTTCTGTAAAGCAGAAAGCTTACTCCATCTGGATTTACCTACGAACAGTTTTATACATCTGACGTTTTCTGTGTGCCACAACTTTCTAATTGCCAACTTTAACATAGCTTCACTCTTTTGTTCATGAGATCCAACCAAGCTGTCAG
Organism: Fundulus heteroclitus; assembly: GCF_011125445.2. Lineage (NCBI taxonomy): Eukaryota > Metazoa > Chordata > Actinopteri > Cyprinodontiformes > Fundulidae > Fundulus > Fundulus heteroclitus. Next base: position 1,018,850 of record NW_023397373.1, on the reverse strand, counting down.
CTTCTGTGGCCACGTGTGCTGCTGAGCAGGAGTCTGCTCTCATTTAAAGCTCCACTAAGCAGCTTCCAGGATAAGATAAGGAACCAAGCGGGCTCCCTGCAGGGAAACCTGGAGAAACAGCTGTTTCCCTGAGCAGGATGGAGGCTCTCCTTAGCTCAACAAGGTTTGGAAGAGATCAATCAGTGAATCTGACTCAGAACTGCAGGCTAAATGAAACAGGCTGACATCAACTGTAGAGGTATTTTATTTAGAAATTAAAGCATCACTAAATTATGCCACATTCAGTAAAACAAAGTGTTGTGTTGCACTTTGTAGACAGACCCTAAGGCCAGTCAGGCTATCAACTTGTTAGTTTATTTCAAGCATAATCAAAACATTAAATAATAAACCTTCAGCATTCTCTATAACTTATGGCAAAATTGATTCTTTATGAAGTTACCAGTGGCTTTACATGTTTTTTCACACTTAAGCCCCTTTTCCATTACAAGCCCCAGGATTTGAAGCCCCAGACGGTTTAACCCAGGAAACCAAAGTGTGGGGCTTTGAGTTTTCATGTTTCCATTTAGTAAGGTCCAGTTATGTAAAACGGGTGATGACGTCTGAGGAAGTTGTAAGGATAACTCCGGTACCACAAAGACAGCATAGGTCAAATAGAAAAAGGCAGACTGAGAAGCTGTATCTGTCCTCCTGCCACTCATCTCTGAATAAAACAGGACGGACAACTTCTGCTGATGGATAACGCCTAACGAGGTTTCAAAACCAGGAAACCAGGAAATACAAGGAAACGCCTCTGAAGGAGCAACTGGATCCAGAACCAGGAGAAAAAGGAGAGAAAAACTACAATTGGCCATATTCTAAAGGACTTTGATTGGTGGCCTGCTGTGATGTCATCAGAGGCTGGTTGTAAAAGAACTAAATAGCAACCATGACATGTTGTTCTGCAGGAGACAAACTGTCTCTAGAGAGATTTTACAGAAAGGTGCGGCTGCTGCTGCAAAGAATCAGAGATCAACTGAGAATAAAGTTTGATTTTCAGCTTTTATTCAGCAGCTAAATCACAATCTGCAGGCTTCAGAGTTTTCAAAGCAGTTTTCCTGATTCAGCTCAATTCTTCATCTAGAACAGGATGTGAGTCTCTGACGTCAGCATTAGCTAAGATCTTGAGGAAGAAGCAGCAGAGAACCGGTACCGGTTCTACTGAACAACTGGAGCTGCTACATGTGGAGAATGGAAAGTTCCATTTAGTAAAACATCTTTTGGTAAAAATGTTTTTTCTGTCAAAGGAACCAACCTGTGGGATGGTCTTCCCACAAATATGAGTCTGACTAGACTTTCCACTCAGAAAGCAAACGATGCTAAAGGCGCTTTTACATCATTATTCAGTTCTTGTCTGAAGAAAAGAGACAAAGGAAGGAAACTGAGCGTTTGTTGGTGCTGATAAGCAGGAAATCAGAGCCTGACCAGCACCACGGTTACATGAAGCAGCAGCTTGGTTCTGAAGGAGAACCAGACTGAGTTCTGTTCCTGGTTCTGTTCACAGTCCACAGAGAGAAAACCAGAACAAGTTCACACTCACCCTGATCCAGAGTCTTCTCTCTGTTCTGTTCTGCTGCTAAATGGAGTCAGAACCTGTTTCTCCTGATCTGATACCTGACTGTAACTGACTCACCTGAGGCTCCGCCCCCTGTCAAGGTGAGTTTACCTGACTTTAAACACCTTTCCTTTCAGTTCTTCTCTTTGTTCTGTTCTGCTGCTAAATGGAGTCAGAACCTGTTTCTCCTGATCTGATACCTGACTGTAACTGACTCACCTGAGGCTCCGCCCCTTGTCAAGGGGAGTTTACCTGAGTTTAAACACCTTTCCTTTCATGCCTTTACATGCCTGAATCATTCCTTTCAGTTCTTCTTCTCTTTTTATCAGCAGTGAACTGAGCTGTAAAACTCTGAGGTCAGGTTGTAACTTGTCTGTTTTTCAGGTTTCTTCTCAGTTTTCAGCTCATTTCCAACCAACATTTTATTGCATTCAGTAGTTTTGTTCTCTGGAAACATTTTATAGGGTCCTCACCCTTATAGAGTGGTGGTAAGAGACTTTTTGATAGACAAGAAAAAAGACCCCCCCCCCCCCCCCTCATCCAAGATGTTCTGTTCCCCCCAAAACAAAAAAGCCTAGCTCCTCCACTGGAGGCTGGTTAATTAGTTCCAGCAGCCTGGTGGGTTAAAGGTGCAGCTCTAGTAATGTCATTTACTGAGGATCAATAAATAGGAAAATAATGAATAATCCTGAATAACAAGTGGAAACATCTACAAAGAATATATATAAATGTACATCTCCTTGTTTTTGATTGCTACACGGAGCATTTCTCACCATGCTGGTGGGTAAAAATAGAGAAAAAGAGAAATTAATCTGCAGCAATAAGCTTTAAAATGCTTGTATTTGCTCTGTGATCCAGGGACCAATTGACTTTTCAGAACTCCTCTATTCACCTTCCAGAGCTGTGCCCTGGGCAGAGCTGCTGTCCTTCTCCTTTTTGTTCTCACCATCTTTTTCCTCCATTCTCTGTTGGTCGTTTTACAAAATCCAACAGCTTTCCTCCCAGAAGGCAAAGCCAGTAAGATGCTGACAGGTGAGAGCGCATTAATATCAGATAGATAAAGTAGTAAAATGACTGGAGAGGAAACAGAAGCACATCTAAATAATAATGAGGATGAAATAAGGTGCGTGACGATTAATTAGAAAGAACCAGACTTTGTGTCTGAGCCTCCATCTTTAATCCTCATATCTGGAGCTTTGGATCAGAACCATGACTTCCTCTTTATTATTAGATTTATTATTAACTTTAATATTATAGCTGCTCAGTTTTGTCCTCCTGGTTCTGATCACGTTCCTCCATCTTGTGGCTTTATTCAGTCTGAGAGGAAACAGGAAGTGACTGTGAGCTCACAGCTAAAGAATAGGAACAAACGGGTCGGTCCAAGATTCCCACTGAGAGAACAAAGGTTTAACTTCCTAGTTCAACTGTCAGAGAATAAAAACATCTTCTGTTTCCTGAGAAGATGTGGAGAATTAAAGCTGAAGCAGAACCAGACTGGGTTCTGGTACTGGTTCTGTTTACAGAGAGAAAACCAGGAGAAGTTAACCCACCCTGATCCAGGTTCTTCTCTTTGCTCTGATCTAAACTGACTGCAGTCTGAACCTGACTAGACCTGCTTCTCCTGATCTCATCACACCTGACTCCTCTGAGGCTCCGCCCCTTCTCACAGGACAGGTGAGTCTACCTGTGTGGAACAAGGTTTAGATTCCTTTGTGCTCGTCTTTACATTGACAGGAAACTGGCCCTAAATGGCTGCCCAGTGCTGCAGCCAGTAGCTCTGTTAGCTTGCAGCAAGAAGATCCTGGGTTCAACACCTGCTTTACCTGGAAGAACCCAGGTAAACCAGGTGTTCTCTCTGGGTACTCTGGCTTCCTGCCACAGTCCAGAAACATGATTGTTAGGTTAAATGGTGACTAAGTTACCCTTAGGTGTGTGAGGAGGAGACGGGACCTGAGTGTCTGATTACAGGGAGATAATTGACTGGTTTTATTTTCTGCAAGCAGCTCTATAATAGATCAAAGCATATGGCTGTAATAAAAATAATAATTTTATTGGTGCCACAGTGGTTAGCACACACAACCCATGTACAGAGACCTTAGTCCTCTAGGCGTTTGATGCAGGCTGGACTCTGACCTGTGGTCCTTTGCCGCATGTCTCTGCCCTCTCTTGTAGCCCCTTTGCTGTCAGCCCACTGTCTGAGAAACGAGCCACTAGTGCCGTAAAAACCTGAAATAATAATATATCCATCCTTATATATGTGGCAACCTGAGGGTGGATTTTCTTTTACTTTGAAACACACATGTTAAAGTTTACAATACGGGAAACCAACAACGCCACCTGGAATAACTGCAGGAAAATGGTAATAAGGGCCCAGGTAAGTTCTGCTGGAAATGAGACACGATATAGAAAAGTGTACAAAACTTTATTAAACTTCAATAGGTTTAATTCAACAATTAACAACCTGGACCTTGAATGTTTAAACAGTGAATGCATTTGGAACCAAATTGAGTATAATTTTTCATTTTAAATGAGACCGAGGCTTACCAATGGGGGAAAGTGGTGAGGAGAAAAGGGAGCACCCTGGACACTACAAAAACACAGCAAACACAAGAAAAGGGTGCTCCAACACAACACAACCGAAAACACCGCCACCAAGGGTCACCACTGCCACCACAGTAGCCTCAGTCCCTAAATGACAGACAAAACTAAATCAATATGAGTAAAACAGTGATAAAATGGCACTACAATATTGCACCGCATCCCATAAATCGTGCCACCAATAAAAGTTCAGGTAAGTCTTTAAAACATGTCTTTATAGGCAAAACAGCAGCGAGTGTCAATCCACGTTGAATGCTGATCAGAGGCTGGTCAGGTGGCTGTAACTGGTAAATTACCACCATGCCAGGTAAACAAGTCCACAATTCCTCCTCACAGTGTAGCTTCCTGCCAGCAAACAACAGGACAGATCGGTCCAGAGGTCTGAGGAGCAACAAAGAAGCCCAGCACAGTTTGACAAACAAAGAGAAGCAGCTGAGTTCAACACCAGCAGCCTTGTGGAGACCTGCTGATATACAGCAGCCATAATTGGCCTTAAAGTGGCAGCGTACCATTTATGCTGCTACATATAGATAGATATATTATTATTATTTATTCATTATATATTTCTATAACAATGTAGATTTGGTCAGCTGGCATGAACCTGAGTCTCTGTGTTTATGTCACACGTGACTCTACTAGCTCCAAAATCCTTTTACACAAACCACCAGGAAATAATGATATTATTATACTATTTAAACCTTATTGAACAGTTCTCCACATCCATAATGTAGCAGTGTGATGTTATTACACTAGATTGTCCAGTGAGAAGCTATTCCGGTAGGAAACTATATGAGCACCGGCGGCTTTTATTTTGAAAAGACGACAGATCCATTGACAAACAGCGGGTAACTTCCTGTTTCTAAATGATTATCTCTGTTCACATTTAAGGTGTTGCGAATGAAAATGTAAATAATTATCTTTGCTTGTGAACCTATTGAGTTGATGGATTGTTGTTCTGAGTGTTAGTTCTGAGTTTAAAAAGACAAATTAACGGATCATACCATTATAGTCTGTGAAGGGTTTCCCACGCTCTCCATGCTCTTTCTGTTCGCATTCCGTGGGAGAAGCTATGAAGTTTGGTTTTCTGTCTTCAATAAGTGGATTTGAAGCATAATAATTGACAGTTTGATGATTGTTGTTGTAAAATAATCTGCTGTGGAGCATTTAAAGGTTGTTAAACAGTGATAGAAGTGTGTTAGCAGTTGTTTAGCTGCTCTTATGCTAGCTGAAAGATTGCTAATGAAAAGGCTCCATCCATGTTTAGCTGGACTCTAATCTTTCTTTCTTTCTACGCTGTAAAACATTCAGTCCTGGTTCTACGGGGATCATTTTCTCCCTGAAATCATCTGCAAGTGTTCAGCAAATGTTGCCACAGTCAGCTTCACTTTCTCCCAGCTTGGAGTCCCAGAAAAGATTGATTTCATGTGTGATTTCTGGGAATCTTCTGCTGATGTTTGTGCTGAAAGCCAAAGTGGAAGAAGATCCCAGTCAGAGCTGCAGGTCCAGTAAAGTTCTGCTCAGCAGACTGGTCAGCAGCTCAGCTCAGTCTGCTGAGGATCTGGAGATGTTGAGGCTCTCAGCAGCTTTAGGTGAGTCTGATTCCAGGAGATCTCCTCTCCAAAGTGTCTCCAAGTGTCCTGTCCTCCTGAGATGTTTCAGAGCAGCATCCTAACAGCACAGCTGAGGAAACGTGTTGCTTGGAGATGTTCAGCAAGGAAGCAGAGCCTGTGTGGAGGTGACTGCTGCTGCTGCTCTCACTTCTTCTTCTTCTTCTTCTTCTTGCATCCACCTTGATGCTGCCGAGCCTCCTGTGGAGCTTGTGGCCCAGAAAGCAAAGCAACATGTTGGTTTTGCTGAATCTCCTCCAGCTGCAGCAGTTTTCCACCTTAAAGCTGCTTCAGGCCAGATGTGAGGGAAAGAGGAGCTGAAGAGTTCAGCAGATGTTAAAGCTTCATGTCTCCCAGCTCAGCTTCAGGCTGCTCTTCATGTGTCCCTGCAGGTGGCGCTGCTGCTCTCCCTCTGTGGGCCATGCAGCAGCGCCACCTGCTGTCCACACCAACTAACTGCAGCCAGCAATCCTTCCTGTCTGCATCTGCCTCTTCAGTTTGGCTTTAAAGCATCATGTGTGTTGCTGCTCTGCTGGAATCAGACAGGAATCATGGTGGAACGTTCACATCTCTGCAGGAAGCAACTAAAAGATCATCTGAACTGAACGCAGGCAGAAAAAGAAAAAGATGGAAAAGCTGCAAAGATTCAGCAACTTGGCCATCAGCATTTCCCTGCTGGCACCTAGCTGACCTTTGACCTCCCAGAGCCCAGCATGACTGTGACTATTTAAAGGAGCAAATCAATCATGTGTTGCTCAGATAGAAAAGTTCAAAAAGTTTCTGTGCTGCCAGCCAGACAAAAGTCTTCAATCCCTCCTGATTGTGTTTAGTCTGAGAGAGAGAGCCAAGGCTGAGGAGCACAGAGAGCGCTAGGCAGAAAGGAAAGCTGCAGGCTTCAGTCGGGGAGTGGCTCTTGAAGGCTGCCTCTAGTCAGCCACATCTAGAAGAGAACATTTCTCTGTCTGCTTAGAGCACATTGAACATCTTCCACAGACTGCTGCTCTTCTCCCTGCAAGGATCCAAGAAATGCTGAGTAATCAAGACCAGCCATCTCCTCCTCCTTCATTCACAATAGTCCTTGATTTCCATCAACATGTCCATAAAGTCACGTCTTCACCTTCAAACGTCCTTCATCCTCTGAGCTGGGAGCAAGCAGAGCTAAGCTTCTGGTCTGAGCATCAAGTGTTGGAGGACAGAAAGCTGCTAAAAGCAGCAAAGTTCCAGCAGAAAATAAAGCCCCCATAGTGAGAAAGTTTCCTTTAGAGCTGCTCTCCACAAGCTGCTGAAGCCAAAGTGTCTGCAGATATTTAGCAGCTAGAAGCTGCAGCCGTAGAACAGGATCCTAAAGAAGCACTTTGCAGATTTTCCTGCTTTCATTTCTAATCATCAGAGGATGGAACAAGTGGCTGCTTTACCTCTTTTTTCCTGCCTTTTTCCCTCTGCAAGGTGTGCAGCTGCAAAGTTAGTGAGAAGTGCTTTTCTAACTATTGCAGAGTCTGTTTTCTCTTCTGCTGGCGAGTCCAGAGTGCAGCGTGTGAGCAGCAGAATCTTCCCCTCGTCTCTCATGGTGGCGCATTATCCACCTTATCAGCCAAAGTTGTGCTTTCAGCGCAGCATTTGCAGCGTTCTCAGTCAAGATGTGAGTCCAGACTCAGCGCACATCTGATCCTTGTTCAGCTTTGCAGATGAAAAAGTTAAAGGCCAAGCGAGCAGCAGCACAGAAGTCACTGCTAGAAAGTGGCTTCTAGTCACCAAGCTGCAGTGGGCTTCCTGAGCCCACCCGCTCCAGGGTGCCACTCCTCCAGAAAGAAGCGCCTGGAAGCCAAAGGTCTTTAAAGGAAACTCTGCTAGGACTGTAAACTTGTAAAGTGCAGTAGTGGCCCATTGTCTGCTTCTGAAGCTTCTGCTTTAATGAGCCAAACATGGAGCACGCTACCTTGATCCACAACACAAGCATGGCTGCTGCTTCTTCTCTGGCTTCTGCTGCTTTCTGCTGGGCTCTGATGACTGCAGCTCTGTCATGTCCTCACAGTCTGATCTCTAAATGATCAACAATGACAAGCGCTCGGCTCTTTGGCCAAATCTCCATCTGGCTTCATGTTGAGCTGCTGGAAGTGGGCTAGAAAAGCTGAAGGATGGAAACATTTCTCAGAGCCTCCCTCCATGTTGCTTTGCTGGCCATTCTACAAGCTGCCAGCTTGCAGCTTCCTCTGACTCCCACCAGCAGAGATTTCTAGTTGCTGCATTAAAGATGGACTTTTCTCTGACATTAGGGCTGCTAGAGCTGCAGCTCTTCTCTTCCTAAAATACAGCAGCTTCTGCTGCTAGCAAAGTTTTCACAGCCTCAAAGCTGAGCACATTCATTTTCTCTGGCTTTTCATCCACACATCAGCTGCTCAACATCCATCAGCTGCTGCAGAGTCCTGCTAGCAAACTGACTTCCACTACAGGCCCCTACAGGCTAAAGTATTCACACCCCATTAAAGTCCTTTTAGCAGCTGACCACCACAAACTCTGCTGATTTTACTGCCATTTGATTTGGCAGATCAACACAAAGCAGCACATCCAGGCTCTTTAGTGGAAACTTTTCCCCCTGAATAACTCCATCTAATAAAAGTGAAGATGAAATGTTGCAGATTTCTTTGAAGACTCATTAGTTTGAAACAGTCCAAGAAGAAAAGCTTGGATTTTCTCCATTGCTGCATCAGAGCAAATGTTCTTCAGCGTTAACAGCTTTGAATCAACTTTAAAGCTGAAAACTAAAGAGATCACCAAGAAGTTAGTTGATGTGTTTGTGAACTGAAAGCCAGCAGATCAGATTCTTCCTGTAAAGCCTTTAGAACGGCAGCAGAAAGAGATTCTCCAAAACTTTCCCACCTAGAAACAAACAACTAGTTTCCTTTTGCTCCACTTCACCATGATGAGCTACTTTGTCTGCATGTGTCTCCTAAAATGCCCAGAAAAGCCACTAAGGCCACGGTTAGGGCTGCAGTTAGATGTGGGAGAGCATCAGGGAGAAAAGGCTCAGAAGGTCATAAATTAGGCTCAGAAATGATGGATTTGATCTGGGCCAGATTTTGAATCCATCAAACTGTCAATTCAAAGTTGACAGAAAGGACTTGCTGTATTTTGTTGCCTCCAGGTTAGGGATGAGTCTCTGCCTCCAGCCAAGGAGTTCACATGATCTTTGGTGTCTTGTTCCTGTGTGATGGCAGCATGGAGCAGGATGAAGGGCAGACAGCTGGAGGCTTCATCCGCACTAATCAGAATCATCTGCTTTACTGCCAACCTTTGAGCAACAAACCAGCAATCTGACTTTGCTTCCACTTTGCTCTCAGTCTTCAGACGTTTTCAACAGAAATCTAAAGAATTTGTTGGATTTCTTCTAGTTTTTGTCACATGGAAACTTTTCAGATCATCAAATGAATTTTAATGTCAGACAAACAGAACTTAAGTAGATACAGAAAGTTGTTTTAAAGTCAATCTTGTGTTTCTTCTGCTTCAAGCCTTGGTGGCAGCAGCTGCCATCAAGTGGTTCTGATAACTGCTAATCAGTCTTTTCCATCAGCTGGACCAGTTTGGACCCGCTCTGCTTTGCAGAATTTTTTCATTCAGACACATTGGAGGCTTTTCCAGCATGAACAGCCTGTTTAAGGTCAGGCCACAGCATCTCAGTCAGCTTTAGCTCCAGACTTTGACTAGGCCACTCCACAACCTTCATCCCTGGCTTTGCTGCTGAGCTTTGGATCATTGTCCTGCTGCAGAACCTCAGTCAGCTTGAGTCTAAGGTCCAGAACTGCTTACAGGACTTTCTTCTCCAGGATTTTCTGTCAAAGAGCAGAATTCATGCTTCCTTCAGTTCTAGCAAGTCCTCCAGGTCCAGAAGAAGCAGAAGCACCCAGACCATCACACTGCCACCACCGTGTTTGACTGTAGGCCTGATGTTGTGCTTCTGAAACGCTGTCCTAGTTCTGCAGCACATGGAACGGACCCACACCTTCCAGAAAGGTCCAGTTTGTCTCATCAGTCCCAGAATATTGCCCCAAAAGTCTTGATGATCATCCAGATGTTTTTGGCTCTTTGGCTTCTTGTGGCTCAGCAGTGGTTCTGGTCTTGGACCTCTCCCATGGAGGCCATTTTTCCACTTTCTCTCTAATTGTTGAATGCTGACCTCTAACCTTAACTGAGGCAGTGAGTCCTGCAGAGCTTCACATGTTGTTCTGCTTCCTCTGGGACCTCCTGGATGAGTCCTTGTTAAATCTCTCAGTCATTTAGATGTGACTCAGATTTTTATGCTAGATGTGCTTCATTCCACCGCCTCCTTTTTTACCTCGGCTGTTTTCACTTCATTCCACTATTCAGTTTACAGCATTTTAGGATTCTACATTTCAGACTAAAGACAGCTGACCACATGGGCAATTGGCATTTATGCTTCACTTTCATGTGGCAAACCTTTCCAAATGTGCTAAAATTGAAGCTTTTGGGCTCTTTTAATGTTTGGTGTTAAAATGACTGCTATGCTGGTTAAGGCTAGTGTCTGGTGTTCTGGATTAAACCATTGCCTTTCTCCTTGATCTGACTTTCTAGCTTTATTCATGTGGATCTGTCTGCTGATTTCTCCATGGATGTCTAGTTTTTACAGGAACCAACAATCTACTAATCTGCTCAGCTGCTCAGTGCAACTGGAACTGACTCCTTTTTTCTCTTCTCTCTGACTTTAGAGCCAAAAGTGCAGATGAGTGTCTCTCCCAGCTTCACGTGCTGCTTCCTGTCAAACAGGAAGTCTGTGATCCTCCTGCAGGTGGAGTCAGGCACATTCAGCTGGGAGAGCTTCTCCTGAAGCAGAGCTGGGATGATGGTGTCTGCAGCCTGTGCACAAAATAAACCAGTTAATTTTTTACCTTAAGTGGAGGTCAGCGTGGTTCTGGCCAGCCAGGCCACTAATGGACCGAGCTGCAGGACTACAGGGTAGCAAACACTCCCTACAAGGTACCATCTCAGACCTGGTATGGTAGATTGGTCAGATCAAGATTTAGTAAGGCTATGAAAAAGACAGCCTGACCTTTTACCGATGCCAAGTTTGAATTTTGTTTGTATTAACAACAGAACATCTTCCTAACAATGTCAATGGAAAAGGAGCAGATGGTGCTGGGGGAGCCTTAAGAAGAGCAGCTGACAAGATGGTGGCAAAAGGTCGTGACATCCCAGATGCAGAAGAGTTATTCAGGACCTTGTCTGAAGCAAACACAAGAGTTAAACTCTTCTTTGTGAAAAGATGTTGAAGAAGCAATGGAGAAATGCCAAAGATACCGGCTGTTCCTGGAACCATGAGAATCCACCAGGTCATAACTCTGGCTCCAGGAGAACTGATGGTCCTGGATGCAAGTTGCATGAGTTCAACACGTCAGCAGTTTATCTGCAAGTGCTTCAACAGCCAGTGTTTCAGTTTCAGACAGAAGATGGAAATGGCTGCATCACAGCCAGCTGCTGAGGGAAATACAGGAAAACAAAGCAGTGGGAAAGTTCAGAGCTGGTTGGTAAATGCTGTATTCTCAGATATGATGATGATTTGTATCCAGGTATCATTCTAAACATACAAAGACACGTGTCCAGGTCAAATGTATGCATGGTATTGGGTCAAAGCGGTTCTTCTGGCCATATCAGGATGATCTTCACTGGTACCTGTTTGATGAAGTCCTTGAACTTATTCCACCCCCACAAACGTTACACAGCGCCATGTGGAAGTCTTTAAAGAGGCGTGGAACCGACTCACAATATGAACTTAATGAAACAAAAGGCACATTCATGCATATATACAGACACACACACTGATACAGGAACACATGCAAAATCACTTTAACATGGACACAAACACTGATACAGACACATTAAAATCCTTCACTGTCTGATCATTGTTGTTATTAATATTAATATATCAAATTACAAGTGTAACTGTCTGTTAGGAATTAGGAAGAGGTTACTTTTAGCACATCTCCCATGAGACTTTGTTATACCTAAACACACACACAGTTCACATTATGTTGCATTTAATCATTTCACATAATGTTTTACTGTTGGTAATATGCTGGGTTTTTTTTTACTTTAGATTAATAAAGCTCAGTTCAACAGCAATTTATATCTGGTGTCCTTGCTATGGTTCCAAATTAAATACACTATAATGCCAATGGAAAGTGCTGTACATTGAAGTAAATATGTAAAATTGTATTTGTCCCTTTAACCCTGTTACTATCTTCAACCGTGTTTTGCTGGTCTCAACCCCGTCACACCTACAGTTTCATTAAAAAAATAAATGTAAATGTTGAAAAAATGTATTGTCTGTTGACTTTTATGTAAAGTATTGAGAGCTATCAATTTATTTTGATTACAATTCAATTTAAAATACATTTTTGATGAAAAATGACCAGAGTGCTTTTCCTGATTAGTCAAATTTCAGGAAATAGGAGGACAAAAATGAGTGATTTTATGTCGTCTTTCAGTTTAAAATGATTGAATTAGTATGGGGGACATTTTATCTATGTGAAAATGTTGATTTCTATCCCAATTTATTTTATGATAATATTCAGAGAGCCTTCAAAGGTTCCATAACAGGGTTGAGGAATTAGAGTGACAACATCTGGAAATAATGATCAAAACTAAAAGGAAACTAATGCCTGAGATGAAAGAGTTTTTTTTCTGAAAGTCAAATATATCCCTAATGTAATAAGATATACATAGAAACAATACTTTTGGGTACACAACATGAAAATATCAGTGTCCAATTTTACCCATTCTAATAGAAAGACTCAAAAACACTACAAAAACAAGCTAAATTATTTATTTTATCAGATTTTTATGAACAATAATTAAATTAAAGCAAAGAAGCAACCTTGACATAATTATCTTTCGTTTTACAAACAAGTTGATGAGAATTCCTGAGAATATGCCTGAGGCATCCTGGTGCTGTTTGCAGGATGACCGCACCAAGATGGCGGCCGTGTTTTATGCGCCTCTTTCCCAACGCGCAGCCGCGTTGATCTCTTCCGGGTTCTTTGTCCTTGTTTTGCTGTGAGGCCAGAAGCGGGAGTGTTGGTGAGGCTGAAAGAGAGCAGCAGCTGCTGCAGGTGATGAAGTCTGGAAAGAAGTCCAGCAGCTGGAGGCACAGCGGAGAAACTGGAGGGAAGCAGGAGCTCAAAGAGCGGCAGGACGCAGCAGAGGAGACACCAATGATGGGGGATGTTTTCCAGCCCAGAGTTCTGCTGCACCCATCAGGTTTGGAGATTTCCTTCTTCATGCTAACTGTGTGGATGGAGCTAAAGTTTAGGAGCCGTTTTCAGCAGCTGATGGATTCCTCCTCTTCATCAGAACTCGTTGCAGGGTTTCCCCCAGAAAACTGGCTAAGCCTGCAGCTCTGCTTAGGAGGTGCTAATGCTAGCTTAGCATGTAGCATAGGAGGTGATAATGCCAGCTTAGTAGGAGGTGCTAATGCTAGCTTAGCATGTAGCACCGTTCTGTATCAAGTTTTTCTTCGTGCTTGGAAAAATTCATCCGAAAAACGCTTTTTTGTTTATCTTGTTTAGAAAGAGGGTCACGTGTTTTCTTCTGGCTGTTCACTATGGAGGACCAATCCTGCCAACATTTAGAATATATAAAGAAATAAATCACTTAAATACTGGTCCAAAAAGTAGCTAATAATATAAAACTGTGTCATTAAATGCAACAAAACAATAAAAAGACATTTATATATTAACTGTTCAATAGGGCTTGGTCGTCATGACGTATTACTTTGTGTGGCCGCCATATTGAATGCCTCCGCGGCTCCGCCCCCGCTACTCAGACTACTGCCTATGACTACCGCATACTGTTCTCCCTCTCTCAGCCGTGTTTTAATTTGATTAATTTTACCGTAACTTCATTTCAACCATGGTAAACCGTTGCTGTGTTGTGGGCTGTAACAGCGCAACACATGATCGCCATGGGAAAAATATAGAAAATGGGTTAACTTTCCACCGCTTTCCTGCCTGGAGGCGCAACCACGGGAGAGACAGCAAGCGCAATGGAGTTGTCGGCTCGCTTGGATCGCGGCTTTAAGACGACCGATCATAACTTTCCACAGTATCCCGATGTCAATGAGAGTGTGTTCCCTGCATTTTCATTCTGGTAAGTTAAAGATGAACGGTTTTATTTTATAGCCTACATTGTTTCTTTCCTTCAACCGCGACACCACATACATGCACATAAATACTAAAACGGCAGCGGCAAAAGGCTCAAATACGTGAGAAACCCGGAGGGTTTAGGGAGGGTTGGCAGTTAATGTTACTAACTAAACCTTTGAAACACATAGCAGCTAGTTAAAAGTACATTACATGCGTGAGTGGTTGTTAGCACTAACGGTTAGCATGTGCCAGAGCCCGTCTGAGCACAGCTTACCTTTGTACGAACTACTGTGTCCCCGCTGTTTGCTGGCTTTATGATCTGCAGCTCCTGAACCCATCCATTTGTGAACTGCACATGAGACTCCAAGGACTTGTAGCTTTGGAACTGTTCTGAAGTATAGGCGCTCACACCACAAACAAGGCAGCCGAAGACGTCTGATATGCAAAACAGTGGCAACAAGTTGTTGTCGGCGCTCCATAATAATGCTGATTTTGTCAACATACCGGTCCCTGGTTTCTCTATTTAATGTGTCCCGGTAAATTTCAGATCCTTTTCGGGATTTTAACATATTTTTTCTATCTATTCTTTCTCAACTCTACTTCTACGTCTCTTCGTTCAACAACGTTATGTCAGAGGTATTTTAACGTTGCGTTGCCATCAACATGGCCGCCACGTCCCACAATGCAACGCGGATCCCAAGCCCTATTGATCAGCTACAAATATATATTTATATATCGATGTTTAACTGTCACATTATAGCTCGACTTATTCTATCCAATTTAGTCATTATTAAACATTTTAACAGAATAATTAAATTAAATTTCCACAACAGAATGACACTAAAGTTACCGGTGATCATTTCTAGGTTGAAACTGTCAGTTCCTTAAGTTCAGTTTTTTCTACACTGCTGATCAAATCTTTTTCTCTAAACTGAATCTTTCCCATTGTTGTAACATTGTAAAGATCTAGTTGTTCATAAAGCATGTAATGTGTTTCAGTGTTGGCTGCAGATGTTAAAGAAGAGGCTCCTGAAGAACAGAGTCCTGAGGGGGAGCAGCAGGAGTCAGAGCCCCTCCACATAAAGGAGGAACAGGAGGAACCCGGGGCCCGTCAGGAAGGAGAGCAGCTCCTTGTGAAGGAGGAGACTGATAGCAGCTTTCCATTAACTGCTGCTCCTATCAACAGTAAGGATTGCTTTACTTTGTTTCTGTGTCCTGTGTTGCAGCTAAAGGCCAAAACTCTCTGGATTCATCAGCTTCCTATCAGACAAAACTATAAAGATTGACGTGTGTAACTGTTTTTAAAATGTTATTTAAATGCAAAACACAATACGATTAATTTATGTCGTAATGTAGGAAATTTTATACATTGCCCGAATCCACACTGCATACATCTAATTGTACCAGAAAGAAAGTAATTAGAGGCACACGCATTGAACGAGGTGAATAAGTGATTCAAGTTATGTGGTAATCAGGTAATTATTTTAGGGCAACAGTGTCAGAAAAATATGAGAATGTTAAAACTTATATTTACACTATATTTATATTCCCTTTGTAATACAGGGAGGAAACAAAAGCAGCTTTACACATGTTATACATGTGCAGTGTGAAAACGGAGCAGGTCTCCTCTCTGCTCTCTTTGCTCTGACTACATGCAGGTCTTTCAAGGCAAGGCAAATTTATTTGTATAGCACATTTCAGTGAAGAGACAATGCAAAGTGCTTTACATGATTAAAATATAGGGGAAAAAACAGAATAAAAGCAAGTAGAAATAAAATGTAGAAACAAAATGGAATAGGAACTAAAAGCAAACATTAAAAACAGTTGGACTACAAAGCTGAACTAATGATGTTTCACTAAAACAGTTTAACTAGAACAGTCAAAGGCAATCTGAAACAAATGTGTTTTTAATCTTGATTTAAAGGAACTCAGGCTTTCAGCACTTTTACAGTTTTCTGGAAGTTTGTTCCAGATCAGTGGAGCAAAGGAACTAAATGCTGCTTCTCCATGTCTGGTTCTGGTTCTGCAGAGCAGGCTGGAGCCAGAAGACCTGAGTGGTCTGGAGGGTTGATACACTGATAACAAGTCTGTGATGTAATTAGGAGCTAATTCAGGGATTTATAGACTAACAGAAGGATTTTAAAGTCTATTCTGTGAGATACAGGGAACCAATGTAAGGACTTTAGAACTGGGGTTATGTTCTCTACTTTCTCGGAGGATGCGGGCAGCAGGTTCTGGATCAGCTGCAGCTGTTTGATCCACTTTTTAGGCAGACCTGTGAAAACACCGTTGCAGTGATCAATTCTACTAAAAAGAAACGCATGGATTAGTTTTTCCAGATCCTGCTGAGACATCAGTCCTTTAATCCTGGAAATGTTCTTCAGGTGGTAGAAAGCCGACCTTGTAATTGTCTTTAGATGCTTTTGGAGGTTCAGATCTGAGTCCATCACTACTCCCAGATTTCAGGCCTGATTAGTGGTTTTTAGCTGAAGCAGCTGAATCTGTGTGCTTACTTTTGATCTCTTTGGTCCAAAGATTATTACTTCAGTTTTTTTATTCAATTGAAGAAAATTTTGGGATTTTTTTCAGGATGAGGCAGCTGCCTGTGCCTGTGAGGCAGCGCTGAGGGAAGTAGGGAGGGACTCACTGTTCTGAGAGAATGACAATAGACCCACTCAGTTTTTAGTGGTCCTTAATATTAATGATGTCACTCTAAATGTAACTTTTCCTTTAAATTCTACATTGAAAACCTTCTTTGTCCTTGGCCAATCGGTGAAAAATGTCTGTTTACGTCACTTTGTGTCCCTTCTCTCTGATTGGTCCTACTCTGATTGGTCTGATTGGTCCTAGTAGAGATGGAAAAAGCCACACTGCTACTGAAAAAGCTATAATCGAAATGCTCCGAAAGCTGGTGGATTCGATTAGAGCCGGGCAAATGGAACCGGTTTAAAAGGGACAAAAGAAAAAAGCCCAAATCTCAACCTTTCTTGGACTCATGTTAAAAGTGTAGGACTGTAACCACCCAATGAAGAGCGCACAACTGCACTAAGGTAAAGAAAAGGGGTTATACACAAATCGAGTATGGGCGCTGTCAACCTTTGGGTCGTCATCTTGGGGCGGTCGGCAGCGCTGCTCAGTGTAATATTTAGCAGCAGGAACTTTCAGAATTTTTATTCAAGCAAAACTCGGCAAAAACCTTAATGGATTTTCACAGGATTGTTTTGTTGCAAACCTTAAACATGGAGCAACAAACGTGTATGAAAATACAGACATTTATTCAATAATTGACCAACTAAACAGCTACAAACATACTTCTATTTCAATATTGAACTCAGATTTTCTTTTTTAATGTTTTTTTTATTTAAACCGTCATGATTTGTTCTTGAGCTTCTTATTTTATCTTTAATCTCAATTAAATCCCAAAATAAAATAAATTGCCAATCTGTCTTATTTTGAACACGATGGGCTAGGCTGAACAGTTGCTCTGTGACGACTGCTACAGTGCTGCAAAACGATCTGTATAAAATCCCAAAATGAAAAAAAATGTTGCCAATCTGTCTTTTTTTTTAACTGGAAAAATAGCTTTGGGTGGGTTAACATTTTCACGTCATTTGGTGGGTTTTTAGAAGGAATTAATCAGAAGATTATATCAAAACACCGTAGTTGCCATGTTGTGGCAGAATAGTCAAAACTTATACATTTAAATAAATGACGTCTCCTTGCACTCATTTTATTACCGTATTTTTCGGACTATAAAAGACACTTAAAGTCGTTAAATTTTCTCAAAAACGGATAGTGCGCCTTATAATCCGGTGCGCCTTATATGTGATTAAAGTTGTGCTTATTTACTGATCCTATGTACAATTGACTCAAAAATCTGTTAAACTGTGTAAGTACGACCTTGGTTTGCAACAAAGCCGCTCCACTCAATAGATATTCAGAGCATTACGGTACACTCACTGCCTGATCAAACCCCTGAGCTGTCTGCAAGCAGGGTCCGAAATTAACACTCGCCAGACGCCAAATTAGGGGTGGGCGATATGAAGAAAATCTAATATCACGATATCTTTGGGCTATATCATGATACACGATATATATATATATATAGTGATATGTTCAAATAACCTTGAAAAACAAATGTTTTTAGCCACATAGTGCCTAAAGTTGCATTGGTATATCTTATATTAACGTGTCTTTTTTTTTTTTGAAAATTTTATTGCAAAATCAAAATTAATTTAAAATGTTTTATTTGAGACATTTTTTTAACCACAGCTGCACATAGAAACTTTTCACAAATTACAATATTGTCACATTAGAGCTCTTTAGTGGTTAACACTGGACCTTAAAAAACAGAACATCCCAGCGGCCAAAAGGAACACCAAGGAAAAATCTGACACAAAATAAACCTGAAATAAAAGGTGCTCTTTGTGCTTAAGACATAAAAATTTGTATAATAAAAATGTGACAAAAACAAAAGCTTATATATTGACTATAAAATCAACTGACCAGTCGCAGTTACATATTCAGAACATCTCAAAAATATTTCCATTGCTCTTTAGGTGCTGGGGAATTTTAAACAAACATTTTTTTCTGTCATATGGGATTAAGCAAAAGAAGAAGCCAGTTTCAACTGTTTTACGGCTGGTTAGTTAAAGTTTCCTTCGGTGTGTGGGGGGGGGGGGGGGGGGGGGTCGACACGCGGAGTTTACAAGACTTGATTTTGCACCGGATGAAGTTTTAGGTGGAACAAATTTGTGCTACTGCTACCTTTTGTGGCAATGGTGTTACGACATGTTTTGCAAATTATCGCTGCCTGAAACACCCGCTGTCGCCATAGTTCTTGCTGTCTCGTTAACATAACTAAATGCACTGGTTCGTTGTTGTGTGTGTCCGCGCCAGAACTCTTTCTGATTTTGGAGGAGGAGCGAGTGATGCGTTCATAGCATGTGGGAAAAACTAAACTCACAGTGAATTAAATTGACCAGTTCACGCGTGACGTCAGCGCTACATCCGGGTCCCGCTGGTAGGCAAAAACAGTACTGTTCCCGTCTACTACATGACAAAACAGGTGATTTAGTTAGTTTATTTTTGGAATCTAAACAATGCCTACGACTTGTTGTGCTCCCGGTTGCACACAGAGGCATTCCAAATCGTTGGATGTATGTTTCTTTCGTTTACCAAAGGACGAGGAAAGAAGAAAGAAATGGATAATTTCAATGAAAAGGGCGCAGGCAGACACTCCCAATGGACTGGGGGAGCCATCATACCACGACAGAATTTGCAGTCTACACTTCATCTTCGGTAAATACAACTTAATTTTGCACTAGTCATTGTTCTACTTAAATAGCGGCGGAGGGGAGGTGGCGATCGCTAGACGGGGCCGGGAGAAGCGGAGTCGATGCGCTGCAGCAGCACGCCGCATCATTTTAGTTTTCTTCGTGCAATCAGTGTGCAATAATGTGCTCCAGACAGCGGCTGCATTACACCCCTGTTCACGCGCGCTAGTACGTCTGTGTTTACACTGCAATGTCGCCGACACCCCCACCCATTTTAACAAGACAAAAACACCAAAATAATCTGTAGTGAACAATGTTTTTTTTAACCTACCGGGCGGGTCTTCCTCTCTGCTGAGGCGTGCTCTGTGTCTGACTCCCTTTTCGTATGTTACACAAACATGTCTGAACATTCATCCATCCATTTTCTGACCCGCTTAATCCGTCATGGGGTCGCGGGGGTTGGTGGTGCCTATGTCCCGATATAAAATAATTGTAGCCGTCCAGTGGTTTCAGGGGCTTTCGTGCTCTCTCGTGTGTACTGGCCTGCCGTGTTTATAGGGCAGCTGTATATGTCGCTTTGCCAGCATTTCACAGACTCGCTGCGTCCCTTCAGGCTTTTGCTGTGTGGATCTGGCAATCTGATACCATCAACTTACTCCTTAAACGATCTTGTGATACGTTATCTAAAGAAGAAAAATACGTGGAGAACTCGTCAGTTTCTCTGTTTGCGTCCGCCATTGTGTTCGCCTTTTGCCTACCAGTCCGGCGCGCATGCGCGAAAAACCCGCATCAAAACATAACAATGAACTGGTCTATTATTTATATCTATACAGCTTCTCAATCTTGCCATGAAAATTTACACTCGATGGTCGCGATAAAGCCATTTTAACCATCGCGCGGAGGAAAACTTGAGATACATCGCGTATACTCGATATATCGCCCATCCCTATGCCTAATGCGAGCAAATTTCCCGTTTGGCGAGTGAATTTCAGAGGGCTAGCTGCCACATGGCGTGTAAATAATTGTACCAAATAAATTGTTTTTTAGTCATCATTTGGGTGGATTCTTCTGTATTTTTCAACTCATATGACAACAAACACACGTACGCAAACACTCAAACGTGACGTGAGAGCGACAGTATCTGGGCTGCAGATGATCCATTCACAGCTCTGTCCATCCAAAGCTCAGTCTAGACCCGCCTTCTGCGGAGCTGGTACAGCTTCTTTCACAGCTTATTTCTGCTGCACTTAACAGAGCAGCAGGAAGAGCAATCAGAGTCATGATTTTTTGGTCTTAACCAGCGGTGAAAGTGCGAATCAGGAGGCAAGGGGGGAGAGTGGCTCCCAGATAAAGCCTTCATTCAGAACCAGTCATGGCTGCACGCTGGATCAGAGCATACCTGCTAACCAGATGCAGTCTAAAACGCCAATTAGTCTGTTTATAAGTTTCGTTCTTATTTATTCTGCATTTTTTAACTACGTGCGCCGTGTTTCTGTGCCTCAACCGTCTAACAGCTCCTCTCCCCTCCCTTTCCTCGGAGCCAGGTGCTTTTATCAGCGGCCAGCCTTTAAAACGTGAATCACTACGTTTAATGTCCTGCCACTCGTACCAAAATGTCCCAATTAAAATCAATAGGAGAGTCAGTAGCTGTGTTTCATGCTCTTTTGTTTTTAACGACACAGAACCAGTGATGCTTCGGTGAGCTGCTGCCTTGCGCTTGAAGTCAGGTGCGCAAAATTGCGTTACATGTAATTTAGGTAAAATTCAGCAGCTGAATCATGCTTTAAGTGATGCAGCTGAGGGGGAAATGTTGGACCGTACAGGCTTGATGAAACTCCGCCTCATTCACCGATGAGACCAACATGGATAAACAAACCCGTAGAATAATGAAAATCTGTAGTGTTTTCATTGCCTGGATGTGAATATGATAATTCACATTGTACCTTTTATAATCAACTAAAATATTTTCTTATGGTAAATGGACTGAACTTGTATAACGCTTTTCCAGTCATGCTGGCCACCCAAAGCGCTGTACACTATAGCCACATTCACCCAGTAGCTCTCACTAACACACACACATTCATACACCGAGACACAGTTCGATAGGCAACTTGGGGTTAAGTGCCTTGCCCAGGGTGGCAAGGGGAAGCTGGAATCGAACCCACAACCTTCTGATTGCCAGACAACTACTCAACCCATCAAGCCACAGCCTTATCAAAGTAAGGAAAAAAAGATTTCTCTTCTGTCTAAACTAAAAGGGCATTCATGTAAGGCGGTCCGCGCCCGGAGTCCACGCTAGCAACAATAAGCCAAGTAAGTTAATATAAAAGTTATGTTTATTTTCGCCTTATGTTAGAAACAGGGCAGTGTAGTCCAACTACGCTGTCCTCCCAACAGAGACGGATAGAGAACTGTGGACATGAAGTCCACATAATCTAACAAAATTTCCTAAATATATCTTAATTAAAACGAGCCTCAGTTTAGGCTGAGATAAAAAAAATATTTCTAACTTGCATAATGTGTTTCAGTGTTTCCTGCAGATGTTGAGAAGAAGCTGATTGTTAAAGGAGAAGCTTCTTTAAACCACAGACCTCGTGCCGAACTGCATGACCCAAAGCCCCCCCACATAAAGGAGGAACAGAAGGGAGTCTACATCAGTCTGCCAGGAGAGCAGCTCAATTGGAAGGAGGTGATTAATGCCATCAGGTTTCCAGTCGCTGCTCCTCCCATAAAGAGTTTGGATGATAAACAGTCTCTGCTGCTCTCACAGCTTTATCCAGACCAAATTGAAGGCAGAGAGCTTCCAGAAGAGAATGAAGGAAAAGAATCCATCAGGATACAAGATCATGGAGATGCTTCCACTTCTTCAGAGGCTGAAGACACTGAGGAGGATGAAGAAGACAGTAATGTAGAGCACCCTCTCTCTGAGCTGAAACACTTGTCACACTCTGAATATAAGAAATGTTCTACAGAGAAGAAAAAAATTAGGAAAGGCCACACAGAAGTTAAGCTTAGCTGCAAAAACTGTGGCAAAGTATTTATGGGAAAATCAGCTTTAAACACACACATGAGAATCCACACAGAAGAGAAGCCTTTCAGTTGTGATCTATGTGGACAAAGATTTAGCCAAAAAGGAAGTTTAAACAGACACATGAGAATCCATACAGGACGGAAGCCTTTCTGTTGTGATCTATGTGGACAAAGATTTAGCGAGAAAGGAACTTTAAACACACACATGAGAATCCATACAGGACAGAAGCCTTTCTGTTGTGATCTATGTGGACAAAGCTTTAGTCGAAAATCACATATAATCACACACATGAGAATCCATACAGGACAGAAGCCTTTCTGTTGTGATATATGTGGAAAAAGATTTAGCCAAAAAGGAGATTTAAACATACACATGAGAATCCATACAGGACAGAAGCCTTTCTGTTGTGATCTATGTGGACAAAGATTTAGCGAGAAAGGAAATTTAAACACACACATGAGAATCCATACAGGACAGAAGCCTTTCTGTTGTGATCTATGTGGACAACGCTTTAGTCGAAAATCACATGTAATCACACACATGAGAATCCATACAGGACAGAAGCCTTTCTGTTGTGATCTATGTGGACAAAGATTTAGCCAAAAAGGAAGTTTAAACAGACACATGAGAATCCATACAGGACAGAAGCCTTTCTGTTGTGATCTATGTGGAAAAAGATTTGGTGACAAATCTAGCTTAAACAAGCACAGAAGAAACCATACAATGCAAGACAAGGCAAGTTTTTTTTGTATAGCACATTTCAGTACAAAGACAATGCAAAGGGCTTTACATGATTAAAAGTTAGGAAAATAAAAACAGAAACAAATTGGACTACAAATTTAAATGATGTTTAAGTTAACAGTTTAACTAGAACAGTCAAAGGCAATCCTAAACAAATCTGTTTATAATCTTGATTTAAAATAACTCAGGCTTTTAAGCACTTTTTACAGTCATCTGGATGTTTGTTTCAGTTGGTAGAATATAGGAAGTCAACTTTTTACAGGTTGTAAAGCGCTTTGGGGTCGTCGGACTATTTAATAATCCATTCAGGGATTTTATAGACTAACACAAGTATTTTAAATTCAATTTTCTGAGATACAGTGAGTTACTGTAAGGTCTTAAGGACCAGGTTTTCTTAGTCTTATTGAGGGTGTGAGCAGCAGCGTTCTGGATCAGCTGCAGCTGTCTGATTTTTTTATTTTATTTTTTTGTGGACCTGTGAAAACACTATTTCAGTTTTTGATTTGACAAAAATTAAATGCATGGATTAGTTTTTGCGTAACCTGCTGAGACGTAAGTCCTTTAATCTTGGAAATGTTCTTCAGGTAATGGAAGGCAGACTTTGTAATTGCGTTTAGATGCCTTTGGAGGTTCATGGCTGAGTCCATTAGTGCAACAGCCCTCAAACTGGGGTCTCCAGACCATGGGTTGGGGGTCTGTGAAACTATGTTAGGCCTGAGGGGGCACTGTTGAGGATGTGTCGTGATTGAGTCAAGTATCACAATGGACAAATATTTAACTCTGTCCAACTTAACATGTAAGGTAAAAGCCAAATCAGCTAAAATTAGGAAGTATGAAAACAGTTACATTGAGTTTGGCTTTATGGAGAAAGAGGATGGGAGACCAAAATGTGTTTGTCTTCAAGTGCTAGCAAAAAAGTTTTGTATCTGGTTGCATAGTGCATCGCAAACAGTAAGAAGCCACACTCAATAGGAATGGACCTTGTGCTTCCTGCTGAGGGGGACATGTGTGAGGCTCTACTTGGCACAGAAGCAGCTAACAAGTTGAAAACTATCCCGCTTTCAGACGACACGATGAGGAGAAGAATTAAAGAACTGTCAGCTGACATTCAGGAACAGTGATTGGATAGACTGTGTTAATGTGATCAGTTTTCTATACAGCTGGATGAATCTACAGACATTTCCACTGCTGCTCAACTGATAGCTCTGGTGCTCTATCCCTGGGAGGGAAACATTTTGGAGGATTTTTGTTTCTGCAAGGAGGTCTTGGGCAGGACAACTGGTGATATTTAAGCTAGTTGATGCTTTTCTGACTGAAGTGAGACTGAGCTGGAAAAATGTCTCTCTGTTTGTACGGATGGCTCAGCAGTGATGACCGGCCCAAAGAGTGGAGTTGAAGCGTGGATAAAATCCATCAATCCATGCGTTATAGCTACCCACTGTGTCCTGCATCAGCAGGCATAGCTTCCAGAGACATGGACCCAGATCTTCTGTTCTGAACACAGCTATCACTGCAGTTAACTTTGTGAAATCCAGAGCTTTGCAATCACGGCTGTTTGGTCAACTTTGCCCAGATCTGGATGCTGAACATGACACACTGCTTTATCACTGAGGTGTGATGGTTGTCTCGTGGGAAAGTGTTGCAGAGCGTTTTTGAGCTACACGGAGAAATGGCTGAATTTATGAGAGGAAAACACGGACATTGTACATTTCTTTTATGATCCAGACTGCATTGCCAAGTTAGCCTCTCTTGCAGACATATTCAACATATTGAACAGCCTCAACCTCTCCATCCAAGGAAGCTACACATCTATCCTTAAAGTTAGTGACAAAATCACCACCTTTATGAAGAAGAAGAATACAAGATGGAATGACAGACATGTTCCCCAACTGACTGACTTTTTAAACAATGAGAAGCTGTCTGTTGCTATTGTGAGGGATGTTGTGACTTCACACCTAACATCACTGTGTGAGAACTTCAGCTCATATTTCTCTGATGTGAACACCGATGCCTGGGACTGGGTGCTGATCCATTTTCACCTGCTGCAACAAGAAATGGCTTAACAGGTAAAACAGAAGAACAGCTCTTGGAGTTATCTTGTGACAGAACATTGAAGGCCAGATTCCAACAGGAAAATCATGCAAACTTTTGGGCCTCCCTCTCACATGAGTATCCTGAACTGGCTGCTGAGGACATGAAAATATTGCTGCTGTTTTGTTAGAATTATTTTTATTATTCTCTACATGTTTATTTTTATTTACCATGTTCATGACATTTATCACATATTTACTCATTACTACTAAAAAGGTTTTAAGGTTTGAGTTTATTCAGACAAAGTGTTTTTCAGATGACTAATATCTCTCTTATGTATTATTGTTTATTATTGTCATTTATTTACTGGAACATATACCATGCTTCATCTTACCTCATACTATGCTTTTCAACAGTTTCTCTTATCATTGCAGAAGGCCTGCAGAGATATAACTCTTTTTCCAAGACCTGAACTGAACTGTGTGAATGGCGTTGTATTATCTTGAATGTCACGTCATAAATGGTTTCTAATTGGGGACCTCCCTGAACACAATAAAGAGAGAGGAAGCACAGGGTGTGTTTTCAGAGCAGTAAGGAGTTGTAACTGAGCACATCTCTGCTGTTCTCCTGTCAAATAAAACCAAACTAACGCTTGTCTTTCTTCCCTTGTGTTGTTTAATGAATGTTTTAGGTATTTGAACCTGACACGTTTCCAACCACTTACCTCTGTGAATCAACATTTTTAACTCTGACTGTAAGGAAAAACAAATGTAGAGCTTGTTTACAAGTGGAAGATGATCTTAGTTTGTTTATCATCCATGCCTCCAAGAATAAACTGTGTGGGGAGAGACAGGCTCATCCTTCTCACTAATTGTCAAGAGGTTATTGATGTCATTGATGAATGGCTTGACTGTGTGTAACAAAGCCTAAAGCAGATATAAGAATGTTTTTTTTGCCAATAGTTTGAATAAGATGTTTGTTGTGCTTCTTTAGCCGAGGATCAGAACGCCAAGGTCCCCGCCCTGGACTGCCACCCTATGGACAATGCACCCGACCCCCCTTGGCCCCTCTGACAGGTGGTAAGCCCATTGGAAGGGGGACCCATGTTTCCTCTATGGGATGTGCCCGGCCGATCTCCATGGTTAAAAGCCCGGCCATTGTCAAGAGGTTATTGATGTCATTGATGAATGGCTTGACTGTGTAACAAAGCCTAAAGCAGATATTGATAACTGGGAGTTGGTTCCACAGGAGAGGAGCCTGATAGCTAAAGGATCTGCCTCCCATTCTGGTTTTAGAGACTCTAGGAACCACCAGCAGACCTGCAGTCTGAGAGCGAAGTGCTCTGTTAGGAACATACTGAGTAATCAGAGCTCTGATACATGATGGAGCTTGATTATTATAGAATCAGCTTCACCTGTTAAAAAATCGAAACTCTCCTGAGTTCTCTAATGTGTTTTTCATCTGCTTTGACTCTAGATTGAGAGAAGTAGCTATTTTAATCCACAAAAACGTTAATTTTACAATATTAAACAAAATTATAGATCCTGAAGGTAGATTCATTATAATAAAAACATCTGTTCACAAACAAAAGTTATATATTGTCAGTTTATATGGTCCAAATGCTGATGATCCCTCATTCTTTTATAAACTTTTATGCACCTTCAAAGCAATTGGATTGTTCTCCTTTTATTGGGGGTGACCTCAGCTTTGGTCTAAATGAGGAAATAGGTTGATTACAAAAGGGTCTCAGCTTGGTTGGCTATCAATAAATGTAGTCAAACAATCCATTAGTGATTTTGGTCTTTGTGATACATGGCGATCTCTTCATCCTAACAGTAAGGAATATACTTTCTTTTTAAATGTCCATCATTCCTACTCTCGTTAGGACTACTTCTTAATCAAAAACTCGCTGCTGTCTGACATTTCAGATGCTGTAATACATCTTATTGTCAGTGATCATGCTCCAGTTTCTTTAACCCTAAAAAAATAAAAAAGTAACCCCACAAAACAAAAACTGGAGATTTAATACATCACTGCTTAAATATGAAGAATTTATCAAATATTTTAAAGCAGAGTGGGCTTCATATTTGGAATACAATGATCAACCAGGGACCTCAGCATCTATCCTCTGGGAGGCAGGGAAATAATTGATGAGGTAAAATAATTCCATTCTAATCTCATATAAAGAACATAGAAAACAAAAAGATTCAGGAATTAGAAGAAAATTTTAGTTACAAGAAGCCTCCCAGGAAGAGGGTAAGCTGGGTAAAATCTGTAAAATTAGAATTAAACCAATATATTAAACCAATAGGTAAAGAATAAACCAAGTTGAAAACTAGCTTTATTTTGTTGTTTTACAGATTTGACAGTCTGATAAAACCAGTGAATGCAGTTATTTCCTGTTTAACTTTGAAGCAGAGCTGGTGGAAGTATCAGTGCTCCCTCTAGTGGACGGGGTAGTTGTTGCAGACAGTAACTGAGTTGGGACCCTGCACAGACTTTAAACACCTTCTTTATTTTCCTCCACATGCTGCAGAGTCTCTTTAGATTAACATGTATTATTCATTCATGTTTCTCCTTATAAAATGTGTAAAATAATGTGCACTAAATGTGAGACCTCTTGCAACTTTACACTTGTTTAGCTCAGATTACCTAAACTCTAATGCTGCGAAGTGACTTAGTGAAAACAAAGACTGGTCATAGAGGGAAAGTGTTTCAGCTGTGTGATCAAACAGCTCAATCTGTAGAAAGTATTCTGTGTGGTCTGTAGGCTCATTTCTCTGAAGGCTCCTGAAGACTAACAAGCTAACAAGGAAAAGCAACGATAAAAAGCTTGAAACAAGCGTTGACCTGTTGGATGGTCACTACAACATGAAACCAAAGTTAAGCTGAAATGGTTCTGGTAAGTTCTGGTTGCTGATAAATTGTTGGACATGATGATTTCAAACTGTAAAGTTCTCAGACAACCAAATGAAGAACAAAAGCCAACATTTCTTGATCTCCATTCAGAGTAAAACCATCAGAGACAGATTTCTCCTGAGACCCTGTTCTAAAGAGCAGCTGCTCCACTGTGAAGGTTCTGATGACAAAGCTGTGATTCTGGTGTCCCATGATGTCAGCTTCAGTTTCTTCATGGATCAGATGGACAGACAGACTGTAGAGACGTGTTCTGGCCTCAGTTACCCAGAAATCCAGCCCTGCTACTAGAGCCTGCTTTGCCCCGCCCTATAAAAGGAAGTGGAAGCCTTTACTTCCTGTTTGACAGTCTGACCTTTGACCTGACCCGGTTTGGATGGAAGAAGCACATGGAACAACCATTTGGGTAAGTGCACTTTGAGCTCAAGTGGTGACTTTAAACCTGTAACTGTATTAATGTGACTGAATGTGGAGTTCAGATGGTGAGAGAAGAGGAGAAGGTTTAGATGTGAGGAGACCTGAAGCTGCTGCTTTGGTTCTCCAGCTTCTGGATCGGCTCAGTCAGACTGGTTCAGAGGTTGGATTCAGATCTCAGTTTGTTGCATTGAAACACTAATAGAGGCCATTCAGATCCAAGGTTCTTGTAGCTCAGCTTTGGTGGTTGGTCTGTTTGCTGAGGAGCTTTCACAACATGTTGGTGCTAGCATGTGGAGTAGAACACGCTAACTCCTTTGACCTGCTTGGAGATGTTTGACTGTGTTCCGAGACTCTGGTTCAGTTGTGATGTTAAGTTTCTGAAGGTTTGTTGAACTTCTTTGAGCAGGTCAGCTGAATTTAGCATGTTGGACTCAGATGTTGGTGCTGACATGTTTTGGAAGTTGTTGCTAAAGCTCAGATCAGATGCTGCTGTTGAACCAATGTTGAATATCTGTTTTAGAGTTTCTATGTAAGAAAATGAGATGTGAATCAAGCTTTGAAAGTATTTTGATTGAGACGATCCAGAAGCTGAAGAAGTAAAGCAGCAGGTCCTCCTCATATCCAAAGGTTTTCCTCTTGTTCTCCTGATGTAACTCCACATTCCCAGTCAGGTTGATCCAGTTTCAGGTTTAAAGTTACTGGTGTCCAAGTTGAGCAGCAAGTGAGGAAGCACAAGCAGTGGAGGTGTGTCAGCAATAAAAAGTCAGCTCTGCAAAGAGCATAACCCCCTTCATGAACCTCCTGAGAAGCCGGGGAGGGGACACGGCCCCCTCACCCACTCCCTACACTGAGACATACTTACCTCTCCAGGTCACAGCACAGGCAGGAGTTGAACCCAGGACCTCCACCTCTGGTATCTTCTGGTCACAGACAGTTCCACTGCACCATCAGGTCCACTCCCCTCTCACTGTTCTTCTCTTGGTGCTTTTAAATTTTTCATTCAGAATCCTGGACTCATCAAAATACAGACTCTAAGGTTCTTCATAACAATAAGGAGCCTGATAGTAATTTGAACTCAGACCTTCTAGATTACCAGCCTACAGTCTATCACATTGAGCTACTGACTGACACTGGTTTAACTCTTTCCTATCTTGTTCAAATTTCTCTCAAATTGTTCAGTTTTGGATTTATTTAAAACAAGGAGCTTGTCTGTCTTGATCTCATGACCTCCATACTGCTGATATCTGAGCAAACACCCTGAGCTATCCAACCAGACGTCTTTCTGCTGCATCCTAAAGCCTCTCACTCATGATCTCTGATCTATCGGCTCAATCTGATAAATGGAGCTGACATCTGGACGTTTAGCAGCTGATGGGAATTTGCTTTAAACTTTACCAACTAAAGTCAACTTGAATTTTATTAAAGCAACAGAGAAATGTCTAAAGCTGTTAAACTAACTGAACATAATTTATGCTAAAGACTCATTATGATTAGTTCTTTGGTCAGTTGAGGAACTGAATGAAGACACTAGATGTTCTCAGTCCTTGATTCCATCATCCTGAGCTGTCAGGTCAACTGTCTTTTTTCTGGACTTTTGATTTTCACACTTGGGCTCTTAATGTCTTCTCAGGCTTTAAACCCAAGCTTTATCCAGTTTAATTCAATTAAAACATGTTTATCGTTGTTTTTTTTGGAATAAATATTCTAATTCTTAATAACAAGAACAGAGATAAAAAGCTAAATTGTTTTTCTTAAACCAATACCAAACCAGTGAATGCAGTTATTTCCTGTTTAACTTTGAAGCAGAGCTGGTGGAAGTATCAGTGCTCCCTCTAGTGGACGGGGTAGTTGTTGCAGACAGTAACTGAGTTGGGACCCTGCATAGACTTTAAGCACCTTCTTTATTTTCCTCCACAGGCTGCAGAGTCTCTTTAGATTAACATGTATTATTCATTCATGTTTCTCCTGATAAAATGTGTAAAATAATGTGCACTAAATGTGAGACCTCCTGCAACTTTACACTTGTTTATCTCAGATTACTTAAACTCTAACGCTGTGAAGTGACTTAGTGAAAACAAAGACTGGTCATAGAGGGAAAGTGCTTCAGCTGTGTGATCAAACAGCTCAGTCTGTAGAAAGTATTCTGTGTGGTCTGTAGGCTCATTTCTCTGAAGGCTCCTGAAGACTAACAAGCTAACAAGGAAAAGCAACGATAAAAAGCTTGAAACAAGTGTTGACCTGTTGGACGGTCACTACAACATGAAACCAAAGTTAAGCTGAAATGGTTCTGGTAAGTTCTGGTTGCTGATAAATTGTTGGACATGATGGTTTGAAAGTGTAAAGTTCTCAGACAACCAAATGAAGAACAAAAGCCAACATTTCTTGATCTCCATTCAGAGTAAAACCATCAGAGACAGGTTTCTCCTGAGACCCTGGTCTAAAGAGCAGCTGCTCCACTGTGAAGGTTCTGATGACAAAGCTGTGATTCTGGTGTCCCCTGATGTCAGCTTCAGTTTCTTCATGGATCAGATGGACAGACAGACTGTAGAGACGTGTTCTGGCCTCAGTTACCCAGAAATCCAGCCCTGCTACTAGAGCCTGCTTTGCCCCGCCCTATAACAGGAAGTGGAGGCCTTTACTTCCTGTTTGACAGTCTGACCTTTGACCTGACCTGGTCTGGATGGAGGAAGCACATGGAGCAACCCTCTGATTTGATCCAGTAGTCAGAATTAAAACTTCCTCTTCAGGGCTTTAAGTGGAGCAGCAGGTGAATGTCCACACACTAAGTCAGCAGGACTAAAACCTGGGGACTCTTTAGTTGCTTCACTGGGAAACGAGGACATCAGCAGAGAATCAGTGAGATGTCTGCATGTTTTGGTGACTGGGACCCAGTAACCCCACAGGCTGGGTACAGTGTGTGGGGGGCTGGTTCCTCTCAGGACCCCGAGACTCAGATTGTTTTTACCTTGGGTTGTTTCTGAAGAGCCCTGCAGACGTTCTCCTGTGTTCCTCTTTGTCTGGGTTCCCAAAGCCAGCAGAACAAGCTGTGCAGCGTTCCAGTCCTCGGGTCAGAACCAGCCTCTCCATGGGTTGTTGGTGATAAAGCACAGCGCTGCAGCAGGAGGCCACGGACGATGAGAGCGGCTCTGAGCTGCAGCTCCTTGAGTCGTGTGACGTTCTGTTTGTGTTGCTGCAGCTTTCTGAATGGACCGTGTTTGTTCTGCTTCTTCTTCTTCATGTGTATTTATGGAGCCACGCCTCAGTGAGATATATTTATGTACACTGGAGAAAAATCTAATAAAATAATGGAAAACTAACTGCATGTCTTTCAATTTTATTATTACTATTACAACAACTACTATTATTATTATTTTAGCTAGAGATAAACGGTTTTAAAAGTTTTCTGGCTTCCAGGACTTTATTTTATATTTGCATTATGTTGATGCAAATGTATCAGAAACTGGACCTGTTTAGAGCAGGGTTTCCAGAGTGGGATGTGAGATGATTTCCTGATGATGTGCTAAAAAGATTAAATATTTCCCTATTTGTGAAACCGACTTTTAAATTTTATTTTAATTTTATGACTTTAATCTCTTACTATTATAACTTGATTCTCATATCTATCTATCTATCTATCTATCTATCTATCTATCTATCTATCTATCTATCTATCTGTTGTTATCTGAAAAGTTTCAGAACCCTTGTTTTAGTGCTAATTCAAAGTTCACCTTTTTTAAATGCATAACTATTGTAACTTGATTTAAATTAGACTTTCATTCCTCTTTAACACGTCTGTTTCCTCACCAGGTGAATAGCTCTTCAATATTTAGCAAATATCCACCTATTTTATCTGTATTTCATGAACTGGACCAGAATCAGAGCTCCAGGCAGTGTTGGACCTTCTCAGGCTTCAAACTCAAAGTACTGGATGGAAAGAATTTAAGAGTTAAACTGATAATTTTAAAACCTGGAACATTTCCAGCATGTGTGGACAGACTGGGAGAAATGGAAAAAAAAAAACAGTTTTTCATGTTCTGAGGAGAAACTTGCTTCTGAAGTGAAGCCAGAGCAGAAGCTGTGGAGCAGAACCCAGCTGCTCAGAGTTCTGGTTGGACCTGCTGGGCTGTTTTCCAGGAGGAGATGAAGGTTTGGGATGTTGACTCCTCTTTTTGGGATGTCGACGCCCCTTTTTGCAGAAACACCCCGAAATTTAAGTCAAATACGAGAAACGTGGATGTTTTGGTAGATGAGTGAGTAGCTCAGGGAATAAGAAGACATGCTGGTTGGTATCCTGTTACCTAAAGGTTGCAGGTTCAACTCCAGAGGGCATCTTGCTGCTTTTTGCTTCCAATAGAGGGAAAATGGAGGTAAAAGTGGTCTAGTCCAGGAGGTGAACCTACAACCTGTGACTCCACAGCTCACTTCTTACTCCTCTGAGCCACCGCTCATCACACCAGAAAGGGTTCTCAGGTGCCATTTGTCTCATAAAAATGACAGATTTTGGTAAAAAAAAAAAAAACTCCAGGAATGAGCCAGAAGCTGAAGCTCCAGTCGAGGAAGAGGGTTGATCAGGAGGTGCTTGGTTGGTCTGAAGGCTCTTGGTTCTGCTCCACAGATCATCACCTGCAGAGTCTCCTCACACAGCTCTGCTTCATGAAGCCACTGAAGCTCTTCAAACCACCAGGAGCCCGGTTCTTACAGAAAAAGACTTTATTTTTCCTCAGTATATTACTTCATGTTTACATAAATAGAAATAGGTTTTCTTTTTGGACTAGTCCAGAACCTCAGAATTAAACATTTAAAGGCCAGCACGGCATGCAGAGTCACATTTCATCATAGAAAATAAAACAGGTAAAAACTGAGTTTTGTTAGTCTTCAGCAGAGTGAAGGAGGTTAGTTGACCCAACTAGAGGAACCTGAACATGATGAGGGAACACAGAGCGTACGGGCAGAACCAGCAGGGAAGTGGGCTTGGAGCCTTAGAGACGGATGCAGGAACAGCAGCAGAGGGAGACGTCTTCAGCTTTCATCCTGAAAGTTTGAACTCATCTTTATTGTTGTTTTTTTCCTGCATGAAGAAGTATAGAACTTCTGCGGTTGTTTTATGGAAATTCAACCACTCTGCTAACGTCAGAGAGTTTCTACTATGAATAAATCTTGGTGCAATAAACACGTCATGATGAAATTATGATTTTAAGCCCATATAAACGGTGATTTCAGAATACTTTCTTTCCTTTTAATCCGAACACGTTTCAATCCAATCAGGGAAAGTTGGGCATGTAAACAAGCTCCTGTCATTAACCAGCTAACAAGCTAAGAGCCGCCTTACGAGCTACCAGACTGATGTTTACGCAGCAGCTGGAAGAATGACTTCAGCCGCTCAGGACTCTGCTCACAGCCCTGAGACAAGCCCTGTCCTCGTTTCCTCACTTTGAAACGGAACAAACCTAAAATATTGTAATGACTTACCCTGCTGTTGAGCTTCCATCGCCCTCATCAATGACTCCATGTTGTTTCAGCTCCTGCATCATCACTCTGGTGTTCCCATGCCATGTCAAATCTTGCATATTACTTTTTTTCTTTGGGACAGCAACATGCTCCCTATCTTTTGAGGACTTAGTTTGAGTCGTGTTCTGTGTCTTCATTTAATAGAATTTACTACAATAAATCTGTATTTAAAAATACTGCCTCCTCCTTGCTGAGTCATCTGTAAATAAAATGGGTAGCACTGCTGCCTTGCAGCAAGAAGGTCCTGGGTTTAAGTCTGACCCTGGAGGGAGTCTGCATGTTCTCCCTGTGGGTGCGTGGATTCTCTCCAGGTACTCTGGCTTCCTCCCACAGTCCAAAAACATGACCGTTAGGATAATTGTTCTGTCTACATTGTCCTTAGGTGTAAGTGTGTGCGTAAATGGTTGTTTGTCCTCTGTCACTGTGTTGCCCTGCGATAGACTGGCAACCTGTCCAGGGTGAACCCACCTCTCATCCATTGACAGCTGGAGAAAGGCATGTGTCAGAAAATGGAAAGAAGACGTCTATTTTCCAGGTAAAAACAACATGATCAGATATTTACTAGCTTTAAACAGGGATTCATATATTTCCAAATCAAGACTTCCTCTGGGTAAATCAGATCACAACCTTGTTTTTCTCTGCTCAGATTATGCTCTTTGTCAGCCACATGAAGAGGACATAAATGCCATAACTGAGTGTATGACCGACTATATGAACTTCTGTATGGACAGCATCATCCCCACCAGAACA
The DNA here is from genome assembly GCF_011125445.2 of Fundulus heteroclitus. Lineage (NCBI taxonomy): Eukaryota > Metazoa > Chordata > Actinopteri > Cyprinodontiformes > Fundulidae > Fundulus > Fundulus heteroclitus. Next base: position 984,231 of record NW_023397373.1, on the reverse strand, counting down.
GTGATATGCTTCCCCAATAACAAACCCTGGATCACCAGTGACCTGAAAGAACTGTTGAACAAGAAAAAAAGAGCCTTTAGGGAGTGAGTCAGGGAATTATTTAGGAGTATACAGAAGCATGGTGGAGCAAAGCGAAAAACAAACCTTACATTTGAAACGAATTGTAGTTGTACACCCGGGAAGAGGAAGTTACCGGAAGCTAATAGCATAGGCTAGCGGACATTTGGCACTAACTTTAAAAAGCTTCGCCTTTATTTTAGTCATAATGAGTGGACTGGATAACACAAACATCAATATCCCATCAGTGTATAAAACCCTTGTGGAGATAACATTTGTTAACACCATAAAAACACACTCAAGTTACATCAGCAATGACATAGTTCTAAGAATGCAAACAAGGCTAACGGTGAGAGTGCATTATGTAAACCTTCTAAATAAACCATTTAACTTTCCCTGTTTATTTCTCTGCCAAACCTGTCGGTGCCTCAGTGTGAGTCTGGTTCACTTTGGCCATCCAAGGGAAAGCAGTACTCCAGGAAATCGTTGGTCATTTCAGCAGCAGACATGCGGCTCTGAGCTAGCCAAAACGCGGTCGGAGCAGGCCCCGGGTTGTAGTCGAGTACCTGCCATGCAGCAGGTGATTTAAGTCCAGATTTTGCTCTCAGCTTGGGAACATGTGTGGCAGTACCAGTGTGATCCAAATGGGCAATTTAAATTTAAAACCACTATTTTAATAAAGGTTGCAATAATTCTACAAAAAGTTACCATTATGGCACACAGGCCCGCTGCAGATGAGACTTGAGACAATCTCACCCAATTGTTTATTTTATTTGACAAAACATACTACTTTAAATCCACTCACACATTGAAATAACAGTTTGGCACAACTTAAAGATGGTAGTGCAAATCAGGATAGTGACCTACAAAAGAAACACAGCAAACAAGAATAAAAGAAAATCGTGCACCAAACCAGAAAGAGTACCACCACCCGGAGAGTCCTCCACCAAAACCACGAGCTGGCCGTTCCACTGAGCTCTATGTAGTGCCTCACACAGGAAGGGGGATCAGGCAGTTTGTACGGGTCACCTGGGTACACAGGTAAAGCTGAGCTAAAGCTAGGCTAACGGACATTAAGGGTGTGAGAAACTTCTTACCACAAGAAAGATCGATCAGAGATTAGTGTCGTTAAGCGCATCATTCAAGCCTGCATTAATATGCAGCTGGCGTGCAGCACCAGCAAACACCAAGGTCTGAACCGGAAGGAAAACATCATGTCCGCCAGGTGAGGGAGGGCCTTTATATACAGACAGAGCCACAACCAATCAGATTCAGGCACTTGTGTGGTGCGTTCAGAGCCCACAGGGCATACTGCCACACATAGGTACTCTGCTGACTCCTCCAACTCGAGTCCTGAGGACGCAAAACAAAGCAGGTTTTGGCATGGACAGATTCTTTATTCCAGCGTCTGAGGCAGAGTGTAAGACTGCAGACTTAACTCTGATTCGCTCAACAGTCCTCCGATGCAAGTCAGGTCCTCCGCTCCACAGAGGACGAGAATTTCCCCCTCTTGTCGCTCCATTGAAGCGACGGCAGATGAGTTTCACAGAAAGCATATTTACTCAGCTTGTAAGGTTCGATCTCCATGTGGCCCGCATGGGGGCTGGTCTCCCCAACCACCCACTCCTCCAGCGTCTCCAGAAAAGTCTGGCTCTATAGCAGGGCATCCTGCTGTGAGAGGCTGTCTCTGCGTGGATGTGTGAAATTCCTTTCAACCCATTTTAAGTTCTCCTCAGGTTACATGTTGTTCCCAATTCAATCTAATTTTCATTTATTTATAGCTCTATACATCTCCAGTAACATAAATTCTGCATTAATCATAATCAACATCTTCAAACACATGTATATTTGTTATTATCTTCCCTCTTCACCACTAAACTTCTCTGAACTATGAACTTTAACAAAAAGCTGAGCTAAAAAGCAGGGGTCTTTACCCCTTACAGATTGGGACTACAATTGCCTCCTTTCACTGCTCTGTTAATAAACCATCTGACCATACTTTATTATACAACCTTAATACCATCTGTTTACTTGATATATTCAGATATTTCAACATTCAATAATGCATTTCATCCCTCCCAGGTGTGGCCATGCCACATTTATTTATAGCTCCATTTATCTCTCTATTTATAGCTCTGCAGTAACCGAAATTCTGCATTAATCATGTCATCATAATCATCAACATCCTTAAACATTGTCATGGTTCCTAGTCTCTTGACCCACATGCAGAACACACAGAATAGGCAGGAGGACGGTTAACAAAGTTTATTAAATTAATGAAAAACGATCGCAGGGATTCCTTCGGAGCCGTAGAAAACGTAGGGTCCCTCTAATACGTGACCGGGTTCTTACCACTGAGCGAAGGACGTACCGCCGAGGAGAGTGAGCGGAGGATGCGGAGCTTTGGGGGCGGAGGCTGCTGGTGTGAGCAGCGGAGCAGGTGGCTGTTGCTCCTGGGGCTGCTGACAGGTGGAGGGCTGGCTGGGTTCCGGTGATCGGACTGCGGATCAGGGGTGACGGCTGACTGCTGGGCGCCGCGCCGGTTAAGTGCAGGGGTCGGCGTGATCTTCAGTTTATTGAGATGACAGGAGAGCGGAGCTGGACAGAGAGAGGTCAGCTCAGCTTCAGGACTGGACAGTTCCCCGAGGGACTCCGAAGCGGGATTTGGAGCTTTCCACCTGAGGCACAAAGACAGGCTTTAGTCAAAGGAGGAGACGTTTGTGAAACGCAGGCTGTGAGCTCCTACCACGTATGGTTAACACTCTGGCGAAGAGGTGCAGTCAGCCGCTTCCTTTTAAAGCCGTCCCCGCAGCCGCCCTGATGTTGAACACCTGCGCTCAGCACCGCCCAGTGGTCAGCAGCGACCTGTGAGAGGAAGAGAGCCACCGCAGCAACCTGACACCCATGTACATTATTTGTTATTGTCTTCCTTCTTGCTCTTCTTTCTTTACCACTAAACTTCTCTGAACCATGGACTTTAACAAAATGCTGAGCTAAATCTTTAGCTTTACTTTTATTATCTAAAATAGTCTTCTCCCCACAAATCATTACAGGATAATTAAAGACAACCTTGGTGAAGCTTTGCTGTATCTGATGACATACTACTACAGCCTACATTTCCCCTCTACAAAGTGTGTCCCAACCCCTTTGTCTGTCTTTCAGACTGAAGTGTTAAAGGACAATATCCAGGAGAAAGACAGCACAGGCTCATCCAACAACGTCATGGCCGATTGGAACAGTTTTATTGAGAAGTACAGTTGTTCCAGCTAAGTGTTATTGACATTCAGCTTTGTGTTGAAAGGTTTTGATCTGGGGGCTTTAAAGATGACATTTACATTTAAATCCTTTACTTTTCAGATATACACATCAGTTTTTTCATCAACACATTATGTGCTTCAAATGTTCTGCTTAATATGATGATTTGTTGCTTTAGCTGTTGGTTTATCAGTTCTGACAGAAACACAAGATAAGTGTACAATAGATACAAATTCTACGACAATAAATAAATTAAATCAGTCATTGCTTTTGTTTCAACAGAATGATTTTAAAAAATAAACTCATAAAACAGGCCTGGAATGATGGTACCCTTAATATTTTGTTGCACCTTTTGAAGCAATCACTGCAATCAAATGATTCCTGTAACTGATTAGTTCACAAATTAGCCAAACAAATTAGTCCATGTGTGAATGTACTCAGTATACTGTGTCTGATTTTCTTGTGTGTAAATACTTTGTCCTGTTTTAAGATAAATAACCTAATAATGATTTTTGAATGCGTTAGATTCATCTTATTTAGTTGCCCTGGTTTTAAGATCTTCTTTATAAAAGTGATTGAGAACAAAAACTGAAATAAGCATTAACAGGCTAGTTTGGAGTTTAATTGACTTATTAATGTACTTGGTATGAATAATTCACAACTTCTTTTAAGATATTTCTCACTTGTCTAAAGCCTGGATAATTTTCCTTTTTTCCAAGAATCTTTCCTAGTGCAGTTGTCTTACTGAACTGGCTGATTATTTCACTTAATTTGAGGAGATTCAGACTAATACCTAGCATTTTTAACTTGTTTTTAGATGGTAAGTTGTTGCAGTGGTCTAACACTAACCAGTCTTTTAAATAGAGCTGACATACAGATGATGATTTTATTTTGTTTTAATTATATGAATAGGTTTAGTTTTTTACAGAATATGGTGTATGCACATGTGCAAAATAAAAAAATTGTACAACAAAGAGACAATTTAATTTTCTTTTTTTTATACTTATTTTTTATTGAACATTTCTGAACACATACAGTGGAGAGGCATCAATACATTCAACTTCATACACAATGTTGGACAACCGTGTCCATATTTAGCTGGATACAAGAGTGGCATTCGGCCTGCGTCTGTAGTCGCTCCATTTTTCCCATTTAACATCAAACTTGTCCTCCTGCAGTCTTAGTCTATATGTGATTTTCTCCATTACAAAAATCTCTTCCACAATGCTCAGCCACTACTCCACTGCAGGAGGGTCTTGTCTATACCATCATTTTGTGATGGTTTTCCTTGATGCAGAAAGTAATATTTTCAACAGATATTCATCGTCCTTTTGAATTACATCGTGTGTGAGGCATCCCAGGTAGAGTGTTTTACATGATCTGGGTATTCCGTATCCCAATATGTTTTTCAGGATAAGGCTAACATTATGCCAGTATGTGGTTAGCTTTTGACAAGACCAGAATATGTGTGTGTGGCCTACATCAGACTGGCCACAGAGTCTCCAGCATGGCTGTGAACTGGATACCATCCCGGACTTGATCTTTGGTGTTATAAAAAATCTAATCATGTTTTTCCAATTAAATTCCCTCCACGCAGGGGAGCAGGTGGCCGTGCACTGAATTTACAAATTTTAAACCATTCCTCCTCGCTTATGTGCTCCTTCAATTCGTCCTCCCATTTTTCTTTGATGTACATAGTAATGTCTTCCTGCCTGCCATCAGTCCCTGGTATAGTGCTGAAATAACCCGCAATTTATTCCCCTCATAGGCATTATGAAATATCTCTATTATTTCACTTACGTTGGTTTTTATCTCTTTCTCATAATAATCTTTTATTTGCAGATATCTATACTGGTCTTGATCCTCCAGTTCGTATTTTCCCTTTAAGCTATTAAAGCTCAACAGATTGCCCTTTTCATTGCTGTGGCACCTTTATCTGCCCATTGTTTGAAACCTGTATCATAAATACCTGGTTTAAACCTCGGGTCCCAAGCAAACCAGCTCAAACTCTTTGTTTCTTTCTCTAAATTGTAATTATCAATCACTGTGTTCCATATTTCAATCGTAGTTTTAGTTATTGAATCTAGCTTATTGCTTAGTTTGCCTAAGAGTGTTTTATATGCTATTAAATTTTAAACTTCTATGTCTTTTCTACTTTTTTCCATATTTTTCCATTTTTAAACATAGTCATCATTGCACCAACATACGAGGGGTCTAATTTGTGCGGCCCAGAAATATTCTTTTAGGGCTGGTAAACCCAGGCCTCCTTTATCTTTTGGGAGCTGAAGTGTTTTATATCTAACCCTAGGTTTCTTCCCGTTCCATATAAACCTTGAAATCCATTTGTCCCATTCTACAAATTGTTTTTGCAGGATAATCAGTGGCAGGGACTGAAACAGGTATAACAGTCGTGGTAAGTCGTGGTATTTATTTTAATTTTCTCCACTCTAGAGCTAAGATCCAAGCCAATGTCCATCCATCGCCCCAGGTCTTTCTTAATATTGTGGTTTATTTCTAAATAATTTGCATCATAGAGTTTGTCAATTGTTTTGGTTATGTTCACCCCCAAATATTTTATAGATTTTTCATTCCACTTAAGTTTATAAGTATCCCTTATTTTCTGCTGCGGGGAGTAATTTATTGTTAGGACCTGTGTTTTTTCCATGTTAATTTTGCATCCAGAGAATTTCCCATACTCCTCAAGCAAACTTACTGTTTTTAAAAACATTTAATTTGGGTTTTTTAGATAAATCAAAATGTCATCTGCAAACAGCCCAATTTTATGTTCTTCCCCTCCTATTTCCACTCCTTTCATTTCGTCTTCCTGCCTAATCATCTGGGCTAGTGGCTCTATAAAGAGTGCAAAAAGATTCGGTGAGAGGCAGCATCCCTGCCTTGTTCCTCTCTCCAGAGTAAAACTTCCTGACAGGTTACCATTTATTTTAATTCTTGCAGTTGGGTCTTGATAAATTGATTTAATACAATTTACAAATGTTTCATTAAATCCAAAATTTTCTAAGACCTTATACAAAAAGTTCCAATTAACACTGTCGAAGGCTTTTTCCGCATCTATACTTATCAAAACTGCCTGTTCCCCTCTTCTTTGCAGATGGTCTATAATATGAAGAGTTCTCCTTGTATTGTCTTGTGTTTGTCTTTCCTTTATAAAACCATTTTGATCCTCATCAATTAACTCTTGCATTAAATTTTCCATTCTTTTAGCTATGATAGAGGAAAACAGTTTATAGTCTACATTTAGTACCGATATCGGTCAATAGTTGTGGCAGTATTCTTGGTCTTTACTTTACTGGTCTGTAACTTTACTGTTACACTGTTACAATATCTAACAGATCTTATTTGCTGTAGACAACAAAGGCAGAGATGGCCAAAGGCCTCTTAACCACATGGATGACCAACAACTCCTGTAATATGTGAAAGGGTAAATGGTGCTACTTACAACCACACGCTCTGTTCTCTGCGGACATTTTTGTTAATTTCTGTGAGGTGGGCTGTGCTTATAGGTCGTGTCATGCAAAGGATTGTGGGATTCCTTATAGCTCCTTAGCGCTGGTAAGGGACATCATGACATCCCTAAGCTAAAGGAACTATGACAGAAAGCATATAGGCTCCTTTCCTCCTTCCTTCCTTACTGACTGAACTATTCGGAGAACGTTCCCACTTTGGATAAAGAGTTCTTCTCTAAATTATGTTTTCTAATGGGACGGTCAAAATAAATCAGCCAATATATCAGGAAGAGAATTATGAACTTGCACAAGTCTGGCTCATCCTTGGGTCCAATTTCTAAATGCCTGAAGGTTCCACATTCATCTGTTCAAACAATTATATTCAAGTATAAACACCATGGGACTGTCCTGCCATCATAACACTCAGGAAAGAGACGGTTTTGTGTCCCAGACACAAACGTATATTGGTCTGAAATGTGAACACCAACCAAAGAACAAAAGCCAAAAACCTTGTGAAGATGTGGCTGAAGCTAGCCAGAGTGTCTCATTATCCACAGTAAAACAAGTACTGTACTGACATGGGCTGAAAGGATACTCTAGCAGGAAGGAACACATAAACGTCAGAATAAAGTTTGTAAACGCATTTTAGGAGATATGTCCTGTGGTCTGATGAAAGTAAAAATGAACTGGTTGGCCTTAAGGACCATTATTACATTTGGAGGCAGAAGGGAGAAGCTTTCAAGCCTGAGAACACCAACCCAACTGTGAAATATGGGTTGGTAGCATCATGTTGTAAGGGTTATTCTGCTGCAGGAGGCACTGGTGCAATTAACAAAATAGATGGCATCATGATAATGAACGAGGACTCTGGGTCGGGTTCTCCCATCTCTGGTGCTGAGGTTGCCGAGGTTGTTAAAAAGCTCCTCGGTGGCAAGGCCCCGGGGGTGGATGAGATTCGCCCTGAGTACCTTAAGGCTCTGGATGTTGTGGGGCTGTGTTGGTTAACGCGGCTCTGCAACATTGCGTGGACATCGGGGGCAGTTCCTCTGGATTGGCAGACTGGGCTGGTGGTCCCCCTATTTAAAAAGGGGGACCGGAGGGTGTGGTCCAACTACAGAGGAATCACACTTAAAACATATACACAGGGAACATAGACAGGTAAAGTTGTAAAATATATTTTCTCAATATTAGTTACATTTTACTGGGATTTCATATCAAAATAAAGTAGACTGTAACTGAATAATAATGAGATGACACCGTTCCTCTCCCTAAACGAAAAGGCCGGGCTGTCACTAAAACACTGAACTGCCTCAACTTTCCCTCCTTTAAACTAAGACAGTATTTTCCTGTGGTGCACACTGGAAGGCTGGAGATGTACCTAGAAACGGTTGCTAAGCTGATGTGCATTGCTGGGTGGAACTTCTGCATCACAGCAGCTCCTGTGATGGTGATGACATCACAGTAGCTTCTCTGCCATAGAAGACCGTGTAACGGAAGTATTCTCTCCTTCTGGAACTTACTTTGTGAGAGACAGACGTGTTTTTGATGAGATAAAACTAGATAGTTAGCGATACCTTGCAATAGTTTGCAATTTACGATTTTTAGTATTTTTACGATTTTTACGATTGATTTAGTTTTACCATTGATTTAGTTTTACGATTGATGCGATAGATTGATCGTCAATCCCAGAGTTTGCTTTACCCACCAGTGCAAACGAAGAAGCCATGAACGCCTCCAGCAGTTCAAAGGCTCCAGTAGTCCTGGTTGACTTGATCTTACCATTGATGGAAGATTTCATATTGTCCATCTCAATGGAGCAGAGCATGGATTTGGCCTTAGGAGAACCCGATGCTGACACCTTATCTAAGGTAAAGGAGCTGGTGTTTAATGTCGCGGATCAATGTACCGGCTTCCTTCTGCGCAACATCTACAAAGGACCCTTCACATCTGGGGATGTGGAAACCGCGGTGGGCAAGTCAGTGCTAACATCATTTGCAGACTTCCTTGAGATTAGTTGAACGACTCAACCCAAGAGCTTTGACACCTTTAACAAGCAATTTGTCAAGCTTGTCAAAGACAAAGTGAGCTATTTCCTCGGCCCCATGGATAATCAATTAGCTTTTTATGTCTCTGAGATGGACAGAGTGGATATAATGCTTCCACATGCAGTGAGACTGATAAAGGAACTGTTAGCTGAGACGTGAATACGTCGGCAGAGTAAGCAAAACGTTTCTGAAGACCAGCAAGATGCCCTCAATCGGCAGCAGACAGGAGAGCTTCAGCCCATCAGTTCTGATCTGGGTGATTCCCAGACTGTGGAAGAAATACCAACTAAGAGATCTGGGGGGTTACGTCGTAGGTACCACCATATGTGGTTCGGTCAAAGAGGAGAGGCATTTTATTCCTGAGGACCAGGAATCAGATCTGAAGCTAGTGAAAGAATTCCTCTCTGAAGAGTTTTCAGCGATGGACAAGGTAAATGATTTTATCTTTAAAAAGAAGGAACCAGTTTGAGCAATAGGATGTTTTAACTAGTCCACAGTTTTAAATAAACACTGCATGCATTTGAACAAGACAAACTATAAATAACAACAACCAACCCAGATGATGATGCTAGACATAATATTTATCCCTGTTTGAACAAAGTACTGGTATAAAGTTTTCTACCCAATCAATATATGTAGTTGATAGTAAAATATTCAAGTGTTTTGTTTGCATGTAGACATTGCTTTCTAGAAATGTTTATTCCAGTGTGTTCCCTTATTGCAAAATGTGCAGACAACAATTTTATCAAACAATAGGTTTTATATATCAATTATACTAAATTGGGGCTAAAATCAGCCCTTTTACGCACGTTTTGGGGAGGGAGTCCGAAAAAACACTGTTTGAACACTGTTTAAAATATCTAAGATTTTGAACAACCCCTAAGGTAAATTATTTTATCTCTAAGGAAAGGGAGTCGGGGTTGAAAATGGTGGAAAAATTCATCCCTGAGGAGCATTCACAGATGAACAAGGTAAACGATTTTATCTTTAAAACTAAAGACTCAGATGTTTAGATAGTAGATAAATTTATATCCGATAATATTTCTGCAATGATGAAGGTAAATTATTTTATCTCTATGGAAAAGGAGTCAGACCTGAAGAGGGTGAACAAATCATCACAGAGGTCAAGGACATCAAAAAGATTATCTCTAAACACAAGCGTTTAGACACCCAAGATGTCTCAAAAGAGATTGAACCCAGCAACAATCAAGTGTTGAACGCAGAGCTGTTCCAGTAACCACAGCAAAACAGCAGAACGAAGGAGTTGGAGTGAGAATCAAAACGTTCCTTCAAAAATACCGCTAGGGACGATATAAGAGAGTTGCACCACAGCAGTCAGTGGCTGTTAAAGAGGAACCCAGTGAGGAGGAGACGGATGTCGCAGGGCTGAAGAAATCAGTGTCTGAGGAGCAGATTCATCAAACAGTGAATAGAAAGAGAAAAGAGCTTAAGCCGGGACCAGAGACTACCACACAGGATGTTGAGCCAGCGCCATTGGTTTCAGGCTCAGGGAAGGAAGAGCGGCAGTCTTCCATCAGCCTGCTTGTTAATGCACTTGTTATGCAGGCAGTAAATAAATCGGTGATAAGCTGCAACTACAAAGACTTTCAAGCTGTCACCGAGAGGCTTTGTGAGAAGCTCTGTGCTGAGGTGGAGGGAGAGGATTTGAAGGAGATCCAAAAGAGTCTGAAGAAACTCAGCGTTGACGTCTTGAGAGCGGTCTCTGAAAAGACTGTCTGGTCACAAGCCGACCTGTTTATATTGCTAGATTTAAAGGACTCAAACGTAGAGAAGGCAACACTTTCTCTTTGTAGAGAGAAAATAGTGAAGACAGCGGAGAAACCCATCCTCAAAAGTGTCTGCTCTTTTGTCGGCAAAGCCCTCTGCAGGCCCTTTAAAAAGTCCTGAGGGCCTCCTGGAGTGATCCAGTTAAAACACTGGATTTGTTGCACAACCTGCAAAAATAAAATAAAATAAAATAAATAAATAAAAATAAATAAATAAATATAAAAAACTTGGCAGGTTTCCAACAAGTTTGGAAATAATCAACACAGCTACATTCACTGACAAAAACTTTCCACCCAATCTTCACCAAGTCAGCACCCAATATTCATGGTCTGAATTGGACGTTATTTCATCCACAGGCAGATAGATGAACGACGGGTGTCAAACATATTGTCAAACATATTCACTCACCCTGCCACCGTGGTGTCACAGGCAGCTACCGGAGCGTCCGGCAGTCAGTCGGAGCAGCAGGTGAAGGTCAGTGAACACAGAGTCTGTCTCGCAGGCTCCTTAGACAGCATCACCAGCACTTAATGGAGTTGGATAGGGTTTGTGTTGTAGGTTCATGTGAAGGTGGGTTGTAGAGATTCATTAACCTAGCTCATGGAGCATTCAGATGTCCTGGTGAACAATGATGGAACCAGACATCTGTAAGCCCTCATGCTACGTATTTAGGCTGTTTGGGAGTTTTTCTGTTACCATTGGTGGACATGTGAGGTGTACAGATCATGATATTACCCCCACCACACACACACACTAAGAGCAGACCCTTATTGAGTATTAAAAGAAAACACCACTCGAGTTCAGGTTGCACTAATGGACTCAGGCATGAACCTCCAAAGGCATCTAAATGCAATTGCAAAGTCTGCCTTCCATCACCTGAAGAACATTTTCAGGATTAAAGGACTGATGTCTCAGCCAGTTACGGAAAAACTAATCCATGCATTTAATTTTAGTCAAATAGAAAACTGAAACTGAAAAAAATACAATAAAAAAATCAGACAGCTGCACCTGATCCAGAATGCTGCTGCTCACATCCTCAATAAGACAAAGAAAGTAGAGAACATCGACCTGGTCCTTAAGACCTTACACTAACTTACTGTATCTCAGAAAATAGACTTTAAAATACTTGTTTTAGTCTATAAAATCCCTGAATGGCTTAGCATCTAAATACATCACAAACGTGTTATCAGTGTATCAACCCTCCAGATGTCTTCTGATTCAAGCCTAATCTGGTAAATGGCTTGTACTTGTACAGCACATTAAATAGTCCGACGACCCCGAAGCATTTTATAACCTGTAAAAAGTTGACTTACTATATTCTACCAACTGAAACGAACATCCAGAAGACTGTGAAAAGTGCTTAAATGCCTGAGTTCTTTTAAATCAAGATTATAAACACATTTGTTTAGGATTGCCTTTGACTGAAATGTGCTATACAAAAAAACTTGCCATTTCTTGCATTGTATGGGTTCTTCTGTGCTTGTTTAAGCTAGATTTTTGACTAAACCTTTGTTCACATAGATCACAACAGAAAGGCTTCTGTCCTGTATGGATTCTCATGTGTGTGTTTAAATTTACTTTTTGATTAAATCTTTTTCCACATAGATCACATCAAAAAGGCTTCTGTCCTGTGTGGACTCTCATGTGTGTGTTTAAATGTGATTTGTGGCTAAAGCTTCTTCCACATAGATCACAACAGAAAGGCTTCTGTCCTGTGTGGATTCTCATGTGTGTGTTTAAATTTACTTTTTGATTAAATCTTTGTCCACATAGATCACAACAAAAATGCTTCTGTCCTGTATGTATTCTCATGTGTGTCTTCAAATTAAATTTGTTGCCAAATCTTTGTCCACATAGATCACAGCAGAAAGGCTTCTGTCCTGCATGGATTCTCATGTGTGTGTTTAAATTTACTTTTTGATTAAATCTTTGTCCACATAGATCACAACAGAAAGGCTTATGTCCTGTATGTATTCTCATGTGTTTGTTTAAATTATGTTTGAGGCTAAATCTTTTCCACATAGATCACAACAGAAAGGCTTCTGTCCTGTATGGATTCTCATGTGTCTGTTTAAATGTACTTTTTGATTAAATCTTTGTCCACATAGATCACAACAGAAAGGCTTCTGTCCTGCATGGATTCTCATGTGTGTGTTTAAATTAGATTTCTGGTTAAATCTTTTTCCACATAGATCACAACAGAAAGGCTTCTCTCCTGTATGTACTCTCATGTGTTTGTTTAAAGCTGAATTTCCCATAAATGTTTTGCCACAGTCTTTGCAGCTAAGCTTAACTCCTGTGTGGCCTTTCCTACATTTTTTCTTGTCTGTAGGACATTTATTATATCCAGAGTCTGACATGTGTTTCAGCTCAGAGAGAGGGTGCTCTACATCACTGTCCTCTTTATCTTCCTCAGTGTCTTCAGTCTCTAAAAAAATTGAAGCATCTCCATGATCTTGTATCCTGGTGTCTCCATCATTTTCTTCTAGAAGCTCTCTGCCTTTAATTTGGTCTGGATGAAGCTGTGAGAGCAGCAGAGACTGTTCATCATCCAGACTCTTTATGGGAGGAGCAGAGACTGGAAACCTGATGGCATTATTCACCTCCTTCCCATTGAGCTGCTCTCCTGGCAGACTGATGTAGACTCCCTCCTGTTCCTCCTTTATGTGGGGGGGCTTTGGGTCATGCAGGTCATCAGGAGGTCTGTGGTCAAAAGAAGCTTCTTCTTTAACAATGAGCTGCTGCTTAACATCTGCAGGAAACATTGAAACACATTAAAAAATATTTTGATCTCAGCCTGAACTGAGGCACATTTTAATTCAGACATATTTAGGAAATTTTATTGGATTAAATTCTTTGAAAGAACATGCAGAACAGTAAAGAACAGAAAAGAACATGGCTGTTATAACCCCTGCAAAAAGTCAGTTCTTTGTAGAGCAACCTAGTTTACCTTAAAGTGCTGATGACACGACATTGACCTTTTCAGTCATGCTTTTAAAACAAAATGTTAGGGTCTGTCCAATGTGCCTAATGTGTCCATGTCCACACGTGAAAAAGCATCAGATTATAAGGCACACCATCAAATTTTCAGAAAGTTTAAGGACTTTAAGTGTCCTTGATAGTCCGAAAAATACAGTGATAAAATGAGTGTAAGGAAATATAATTTTACATAAAATTTACAAGTTTTGACTATACTTGTACGAGGGGAGTGGTGGGTGAGTGGTTAGAGCACAGAGCTTCGGTCCCAGAGGTTCTGAGTTCAACTCCCACAAGCTGCCATTCTGGGTCCCTGAGCAAGACCCTTAACCCCCAATTGCTCCCCAGGCGCCACACAGTGACAGCCCACTGCTCCCCAAGGGGATGGGTTAAGATGCAGAAGTGAATTTCTCCATTGTGAGATCAATAAAGTTTAATTAATATTATTATTATTATTATTATTATTATTATTATTACTGCCACAACTACAGTATTTTGATCTAATTTTCTAATTAGATAAATTAGATTCTAATTAACTCACCAAATGATGTGAATATGTTAATCCACACAAAGCTATTTTCCCAGCCCACGCGTTCAAAATAAGACAGGTTAGCAACACTTTTTTATCTTGGGATTATATTCATTATACAGACCCCTGTTCCCTCGATGGAACCAGCACCAGGAGACAACATGGATCAGGACCGAGATAGGGAGCTGGACACGGAGCCCTCCAAACATCCACACCCCCTCACCTGAAAATGTAATCCCACCCCAACACTAACATTCTAACAACTCTTAACACACATGACTATAGGGTAGTTCACGTGTGACATCAGCGCTACATCCAGGTCCCGCTGGTAGGCAAAAACAGAGCTGCTCTCGTCTACTACATGACAAAACGGGTGATTTAGAGCGTACTTTTAGTTAGTTTATTTTTGGAATCTAAACAATGCCTACGACTTGTTGTGCTCCCGGTTGCACACAAATGAGACATCCAAATTGTTGGATGTACGTTTCTTTCGTTTAGCGAAGGACGAAGAAAGAAATGGATATTTTCAATGAAAAGAGCGCAGGCAGACACTCCCAATGGACTGGGGGAGCCATCATACCACGACAGAATTTGCAGTTTACACTTCATCTCCGGTAAATACAGCTTAATTCTGCTCTAGTCATTGTTCTACTTAAATAGCGGCGGAGGGGAGGTGGCGATCGCTAGACGGGGCCGGGGGAAGCGGCTGCTGCTGCAAGCCGCCGCATCATTTTAGTTTTGTTCGTGCAATCAGTGTGCAATAATGTTCCAGACAGCGGCTGCATTACGCCCCTGTTCACGCGCGCTAGTACGTCTGTGTTTACGCTGTAATGTCACTGACACCCCCACCCATTTTAACAAGACAAAAACACCAAAATAATCCGTATTGAACAATGTTTTTTTAACCTACCGGGCGGGTCTTCCTCTCTGCTTTCTGCTGTTACACAAACATGTCTGAACATCCATTCATCCATTTTCTGACCCGCTTAATCCCTCATGGGGTCGTGGGGGTTGTGTTTATGTCCCGATATAAAATAATTGTAGCCGTCCAGTGGTTTCATGGCTTTCGTGCTCTCTCGTCTGTACTGGCCTGCGTGTTTATAAGGCAGCTGTAAATGTTGCTGTGCGGAACACTTGGCCAGCATTTCACAGACTCGCTCCGTCCCTTCAGGCTTTTGCTGTGTGGATCTAGCAATCTGATATCATCAACCATCAACTTACTCTTAAAACGATTTTGTGATACTTTATCTAAAGAAGAAAAATACGTTGAGAACTCATCAGTTTCTCTGTTGGCATCCGCCATTGTGTTCGCCTTTTGCCTACCAGTCCGGCGCGCATGCGCGGAAAACCCTCATCAAAACAATAACAATTAAAGGAGAAGTCCGGTCAAAATCAGAATTCAAACTGCTGAAAGTACTTTAAATATAAAACTACTACATACTGTGCAAAAAATTATACGTTTTTTTAATTATGAATAATTTTCATTTAATCATGTTTATGTGGAGGAATCCATCTTGGTCAAGAATAGTACTGTCACCTCCCATTTTGTGACGTCACTCGGCGGACCCGCAGTTGAGCAAGTTTCAACGCTCTGTTTGTCACGGCGCACTATTTTCCAAGATGGCGACGACTGGTGCTCTGTACGAAGCAGAGAGTGATGAAGTACTTAGTGACAGTGATGAGAGTTCCGTGGAGCTATCATCATCTGATAGCGAAATGGATTTTTTAGAAGAGTTTCCTGACAGAAACTGGACTTTTGACGGAATCCAGCCGTACCTATTTCCAGTGAAAACTCAGTCGGGTCCTACAGTATATATGTATACGTGTGTGTGTGTGTGTGTGTGTGTGTGTGTGTGTGTGTGTGTGTGTGTGTGTGTGTGTGTGTGTGTGTGCGCGCGCGCTCCGCCGCAGCACGGCATTGCCGGCGCTGCAGCGGAGGAGAGATCGCGCTGAAGCGACTTGAGTCCCGCAAATTCTAAATTAAAAATGTAAAAATAACTTACCGAAAATCCTCGCTCTCATGTCATGCTCAAAACATTCTTCTTCGAAATGGTTGCTGCATATGACGTGTTTTCTTTCTGGTCAGAAGTTAGATGGCAAATCTGCTCTCTTCAAGTTGGCAATCCAGCGATGAGCCCGGTGGCTCATGAACCGGAAAGTTGAAATAAGCAATGTTTTTTCCACTTTTACCAGTTGTGTTGGAACATCCAATAGCCATGCACGTGGGCATTGTTGCTTCAGCAACAGCTCGTGGGAATGTATATGGTGAAGTCCTCCCGAAATCCGAAAAAATTATTGATGATCGCAGCTGTGTAGAACGGCTCCTTTGCATGGAAAGCGGGGAGAAATGCTGTCGCCGCTTCCGCTTTTCCACGTCACAGGCTGTGATGTCAGACGGCCCTTACTGCCCAAATATGGGCAGTAATCCCCCCCCCCCCATACACAGTGATCCAGACGACAATTTATGTTTTTATTTTCTTATTGATTAAAGATAAGTTCATTAAATAACCACGAACGTATTAGTTTTAGTTATAGCTAATGGTCCCCTGATTTTTCCTTGTTGACCGGACTTCCCCTTTAAAGCACACATGGGTTCACGCTGCGTCTTTATGCATGATCCAGCTGCTGGATTTTACCTAAATTACATGTAACGCAATTTTGCGAACCTGACTTCAAGCGCAAGGCAGCAGCTCACCGAAGCACCACTGGTTCTGGCTGAACCAGTGGTGAAACAAAGGAAAGCCTGAAACAAACGAGGAAACAAACGAGGCTGAAACAAAGGAAAGCCTCTGGACCGGACGGCATCCCCCCCAGGCTGCTGAGGACCTGTGCAGATGAGCTCTGTGAGGTCCTCAGCTACATCTACAACCTGAGCCTCAGCCTGGGGGTGGTGCCCACCCTGTGGAAGACCTCCTGTGTGGTACCGGTTCCCAAAACGCAGCACGCCAGGGAACCGGCCGACTTCAGACCAGTCTCCCTGACCTCCCACCTGATGAAGACCATGGAGCACCTCATCCTAGCTCACCTGCGCACCGTGGTCAGCCCCACCCTGGACCCGCTGCAGTTTGCCTACCAGCCCAACATCGGAGTAGAGGATGCCATCATCTACCTGCTGCAGCGGGCGCTTGCCCACCTGGAGACCACCGGGAGCGCTGTGAGAGTCATGTTCTTTGACTTCTCCAGCGCTTTCAACACCATCAGACCGGTGCTGCTGAGGGGGAAGCTGGAGGACGCTGGGGTGGACAAACATCTAGCTGACTGGACCATAGACTACCTCACTGACCGCCCTCAGTACGTGCGGCTGAACGGTTGTCAGTCAGAGGTGGCACTCTGCAGCACCGGCAGAAGTTCTATGACGACTCGGCCATTGTGGGCTGCGTGTCTGAGGGGAACGAGCTGGAGTACCGGTCGGTCATCATTGACTTTGTGGACTGGTGTGAGAAGAACCACCTGTGTCTAAACACCAGTAAGACCAAGGAGATGGTGATCGACTTCAGGAGAAGACCCCCACCTCACTCACCTGTGAACATCCAGGGGCAGGACATAGAAACTGTGGAGAGTTTCAAATACCTGGGTGTTCATGTCAACAATAAGCTGGACTGGACTCACAACACCGACGCTCTGTATAAGAAGGGCCAGAGCCGCCTCCACCTCCTGAGGAGGCTGAGGTCCTTTGGAGTGAGCAGGCCTCTGCTAAAAACTTTCTATGACTCTGTGGTGGCCTCAGCCCTCCTCTACGCTGTTGTCTGCTGGGCCCCCGGCAGCGCAGAGCGGGACAGAAAGAGGCTGAATAAGCTGGTGAGGAAGGCCACTTCTGTCCTGGGCTGCCCTCTGGACTCTGAAGGAAGTGGCTGAGAGGAGGGTGTTGTCCAAGTTCACATCCATCATGGACAACACCTTCCACCCCCTGCACCAGACTGTAGAGGAGCTGAGCAGCTCCTTCAGTGCAAGACTTAGACATCCTGTCTGTAAAAAGGAGCGCTATCGCAGGTCATTCATTCCTGCCACTATCAGATTTTACAATGCTGCACTGTAACTGCAACTGTGACCATAACTGTAATAATTAATGTGCAATAACCAAGGTGCAATAATCTATTTAATACACTGTCCTACAACCCGTGCAATAATCCTGATGTAGTGACTTCTGCTGCTATCAACACCTGAACATAAGTCAGTACACAAGTATGCATGTACAAATGTATACAATGTAATATGCCACGTTAGATGCAATGGTACTATGTATGTAGCGCATACATAATACACAATACTATATATATATATATTATAGATTATATTATATATTATATATATATATACACACTACATATATATATATATAAAATATATATATATAATATATATATCTTATATATATATACACATTACTATATATATATATAATACACATATACAATATAATATATAAAATATATATATACACTATAATATATATATATATATACCACATATATTATAGATAGATATATATATATATACATAATATATATATATACACATATACATATATAGTATATACAGATATATATATATACACATACAGACGATATACAATATATACACATACAGATATATAGACATATATACATATATATACACAAGATATATATATACAATATATATATATATATATATATATAGTACATACATATATATATATATATATATATATATATATATATATATATATATATATATATATATATATATATATATATAGACCACTAAGAATGTAAATGAGACATTTACATTCCTATTTCCTTGTTTGTATTTTTATTTTTTGGTATTCTTTTTGACCCATTGTATATATGAAGACTCACTGTATATAACTGAATGCTCCTTCCCTACTCTGCACCTTCTTGTATGAGCCGATGTGACGAGTGAATTTCTCCATTGTGAGATCAATAAAGACTATCTTATCTTATCTACTGATTTCAATTGGGACATTTTGGTACGAGTGGAAGGACATTAAACGTAGTGATTCACGTTTTAAAGGCTGGCTGCTGATAAAAGCACCTGGCTCCGAGGAAAGGGAGGGGAGAGGGGCAGTTAGACGGTTGAGGCACAGAAACACGCCGAACATAGTTAAAAAATGCAGAATAAATAAGAACAAAACTTATAAACAGACTAATTGCTGTTTTAGACTGCATCTGGTTAGCAGGTCTGTTCTGATCCAGCATGCAGCCATGACTGGTTCTGAATGAAGGCTTTATCTGGGAGCCACTCTCCCCCTTCGCCTACTGCTTCGCACTTTCACCGCTGGTTAAGACCAAAAAATCATGACTTTTGATCACTCTTCCTGCTACTCTGTTAACTGCAGCAGAAAAAAGGTGTGAAAGAAGCAGAACCAGCGCGGCAGAAGGCGGGTCTAGACTGAGCTCTGGATGGACAGAGCTGTGAACGGATCATCTGCAGCCCAGATCCTGTCGCTCTCACGTTACGTGTGAGTGTTTGCGTACGTGTGTGTTTGTTGTCATATGAGTTGAAAAATAAAGAAGAATCCACCCATCCGTCCTTGTTTCCGGCGGCGCCCCTGGCGGCAGCAGCCGAACACAGCTCCTGTACCAACTCGTGGACTTTTTGCATAAAAATGCATAAAAATGCCGCCAAACTCGCTGGAAACCACTCATCTACCCAGCCGATCAGTACTTGACCGCGAGCGCCTGTTGGAGTTACGATCAAGTTGTGTTTTTGGACTTTTAAATACCATGCTCGACTGTTTACGTGACTGTGGCATCCTACGGAGACCAGCCCCGGAGGCCTGTGAAGCGGCGGCCTCGACGCGCAGCTCACGCCGGAGGAGAGCGACGCGGAAGCGGTGTAGCCGGCCGAAGAAGCGCGGGTGCCGAGGAGGCTTAGCAGCGAGGCTAAAGGCTAACCCATTCAGACCGCCGCTACCATCCATCTGGCTTTCCAACATTCGCTCACTGGACAACAAAATGGACCATTTACAACTCGAGCTCTCTGCAAAGAGGGAGCTCAGGGACTGCTGCGCTCTCATTCTGACCGAAACATGGCTCACCTCAACAATCCCAGACAACGCCGTTAGCCTGGACGGACTCGCTACTTTCCGCTCCGACAGACAAACAGAACTCTGCGGTAAGACCCGAGGAGGCGGACTCTGCGTTTACACCAATAACACCTGGTATAAAAATGCTAGATTAGTCACAAGTCTCTGCTCTCCGGACATTGAGCTTTTGATTATTAGCTGCAGACCTTTATATCTGCCTAGAGAGTTCACTGTTGTTATCATCGCAGCGGTTTATGTTCCTCCCAGCGCTAATACTAAATATGCTATGAGTGTTCTCTATCGGACTATCTCTGAGCTGCAATCTGCACACACAGAGGGTGTTTTCATCATTGCTGGGGATTTTAACCAGGGAAATATGAAAACTGTTCTCCCTCATTTTTACCAAACACGTGGATTTTGCAACTCGGGGAGAGAACACTCTAGACTTAGTCTACACAAATATAAAAGGAGCATTCAGAGCAGCCCCCCGCCCCCACCTGGGCTCTTCAGACCACCTTTCTGTGATGCTAATTCCTGCATACAGGCCCCTGCTGATCAGAGCAAAACCAACAGCGAAGGCAGGTGAGGGTGTGGACTGAGGGAGCAATGGAGGCGCTCCAGGACTGTTTTGAGTGCTCTGACTGGAACATGTTCAAAGCTGCTGCAACTTATGAGGACAAGATCAACATTGATGAGTACGCCATGACTGTGTCAGCCTACATCAACAAATGCATTGAGGACGTCAGCACCACAAAGACCATCATCACCCGAGCCAACCAACGACCCTGGACTACTGCGGAGGTCCGTCAAGCGCTAAAAGCACGGAACTCAGCCTTCAAGTCTGGTGACAAGTAGGCATTGAGGACAGCGAGAGCCAACCTGAACCGTGCCATCAGGCTAGCAAAGCGGAACCACAGTCAGGAAAATCCAGGAGCTTTTCCATGACGCCAGCAACACCAGGAGCATGTGGAAAGGCATCCGAGCGATCACTGAATACAACACGCCCTCCCCCCCGGTGGGTGAAGTTGATGCTGACTTCCTCAATGGACTAAATAACTTCTTTGGGAGGTTTGAGGCACTAACAGCACTCCAGCAGTGAAAGCTGTTCCCCATCAGGAAGAGGAGGTCCTCTGCCTTGACACCGCCGACGTGTGGAAGACTCTGAGGAGAGTCAACCCGCAGAAGGCCCCAGGCCCCGACAACATACCTGGGCGGGTGCTCAAGGAGTGTGCAGGTCAACTGGCTGGTGTCCTCACAGACATTTTTAAACACCTCGCTGGACCAAGCCATAGTGCCAGCATGCTTCAAGTCTGCCTCCATCATTCCGCGTGCCAAAGAAACCTCAAGTCACCTGTTTCAACGACTACCGGCCTGTTTGCAACTGACTCCCATCATGATGAAGTGCTTTGAAAGGCTGGTGAAAGAACACATCGTCTCCAGTCTCCCCCCAACACTCGACCCGTTCCAGTTTGCCCTACCGACGGAACCGCTCCACTGAGGGACGCCATCTCCTCTCTCTTCACCTGAGCCTGGCACACCTGGAGGAGAAGAACACGCACGTCGGATGCTGTGTCTGGACTTCAGTTCAGCGTTCAACACCATCATCCCCCAACATGCTGGTGGGAAAAACTGGAGCATCTGGGCTTCAACACACCCCCTACGAAACTGGCTGCTAGACTTCTCACCAACAGACCTCAGTCAGTCTGGGTCGGACAGAACACCTCTGTGTCATCACCCTCAGCACGGGCTCCCCTCAGGGCTGCGTCCTGAGCCCCTGCTGTTCACTCTGATGACACACGACTGCGTCCCCAGGTTCACCACCAATCACATCGTGAAGGTGTGCAGACGACACAACGGTGATGGGCCTGATCAGAGACGATAACGACCAGGACTACAGAGAGGAGGTGGAGCAGCTGGTGGACTGGTGCAGAGCAACAGCCTGATCCTGAACGTGGAGAAGACGAAGGAGATCATCGTCGATTTCAGGAAAAACCCGG